>NW_027473730.1:29026-162848 GCF_050947335.1 Megachile rotundata | reverse complement strand
TATTAGCCATATTATGCTTATATGATCGATAGAACGACAATTACTATTCTTTTTACTCTTATTATTATCAATCTACTCATATTATTAGCCATATTATGCTTATATGATCGATAGAACGACAATTACTATACTTATTAGTCTTATTATTATCAATCTAACTCATATTATAGCCATACTATGCTTACATGATCGATAGAACGACAATAACTATACTCATTACTCTTATTGTTATCAATCTAACTCATATTATTAGCCATATTATGCTTACATGATCGATAGAACGACAATAACTATACTCATTACTCTTATTGTTATCAATCTAACTCATATTATTAGCCATATTATGCTTATATGATCGATAGAACGACAATTACTATACTTATTAGTCTTATTATTATCAATCTAACTCATATTATTAGCCATATTATGCTTATATGATCGATAGAAGGACAATTACTATACTTATTACACTCACTATTATCAATCTAACTCATATTATTAACCATATTATGCAGATATGACGATAGAACGACAATTACTATACTTATTACTCTTATTATTATCAATCTGACTCATATCATTAGCCATATTATGCTTATATGATCGATAGAACGACAATTACTATACTCATTACTCTTATTATTATCAATCTAACTCATATTATTAGCCATATTATGCTTATATGATCGATAGAACGACAATTACTATACTCATTGCTCTTATTGTTATCAATCTAACTCATATTATTAGCCATATTATGCTTATATGATCGATAGAACGACAATTACTATACTCACTACTGTTATTACTATCAATCTAACTCGTATTATTAGCCATATTATGCTTATGTGATCGATAGAACGACAATTACTATACTTATTACTCTTATTATTATCAATCTAACTCATGTTATTAGCCATACTATGCTTACATGATCGATAGAACGACAATAACTATACTCATTACTCTTATTATTATCAATCTAACTCATATTATTAGCAATATTATGCTTATATGATCGATAGAACGACAATTACTATACTTATTACTCTTATTATTATCAATCTGACTCATATTATTAGCCGTATTATGCTTATATGATCGATAGAACGACAATTACTATAGTTATTAGTCTTATTATTATCAATCTAACTCATATTATTAGCCATATTATGCTTGTATGATCGGTAGAACGATAATTACTATACTTATTACTCTTATTATTATCAATCTAACTCGTATTATTAGCCATATTATGCTTATATGATCGATAGAACGACAATTACTATACTCGTTACTCTTATTGTTATCAATCTAACTCATATTATTAGCCATATTATGCTTATATGATCGATAGAACGACAATTACTATACTCACTACTGTTATTACTATCAATCTAACTCGTATTATTAGCCATATTATGCTTATATGATCGATAGAACGACAATTACTATACTTATTAGTCTTATTATTATCAATCTAACTCGTATTATTAGCCATATTATGCTTATATGATCGATAGACGGACAATTACTATTCTTTTTACTCTATTATTATCAATCTAACTCATATTATTAACCATATTATACAGATATGATCGATAGAACTACAACTACTATACTCATTACTCTTATTATTATCAATCTAACACATATTATTAGCCATATTATGCTTATATGATCGGTAGAACTACAATTACTATACTTATTTCTCTTATTATTATCAATCTAACTCATATTATTAACCATATTATGCAGATATGATCGATAGAACTGCAACTACTATACTCATTACTCTTATTATTATCAATCTAACACATATTATTAGCCATATTATGCTTATATGATTGATAGAACGACAATTACTATACTTATTACACTCACTGTTATCAATCTAACTCATATTATTAACCATATTATGCAGATATGATCGATAGAACGACAATTACTATACTTATTACTCTTATTATTATCAATCTGACTCATATTATTAGCCATATTATGCTTATATGATCGATAGAACGACAATTACTATACTTATTAGTCTTATTATTATCAATCTAACTCATATTATTAGCCATATTATGCTTATATGATCGATAGAACGACAATTACTATACTTATTAGTCTTATTATTATCAATCTAACTCGTATTATTAGCCATATTATGCTTATATGATCGATAGAACGACAATTACTATTCTTTTTACTCTTATTATTATCAATCTAACTCATATTATTAGCCATATTATGCTTATATGATCGATAGAACGACAATTACTATACTTATTAGTCTTATTATTATCAATCTAACTCATATTATTAGCCATATTATGCTTATATGATCGGTAGAACTACAATTACTATACTTATTTCTCTTATTATTATCAATCTAACTCATATTATTAACCATATTATGCAGATATGATCGATAGAACTACAACTACTATACTCATTACTCTTATTATTATCAATCTAACACATATTATTAGCCATATTATGCTTATATGATTGATAGAACGACAATTACTATACTTATTACACTCACTGTTATCAATCTAACTCATATTATTAGCCATATTATGCTTATATGATCGATAGAACGACAATTACTATAATCATTACTCTTATTGTTATCAATCTAACTCATATTATTAGCCATATTATGCTTATATGATCGATAGAACGACAATTACTATACTCACTACTGTTATTACTATCAATCTAACTCGTATTATTAGCCATATTATGCTTATGTGATCGATAGAACGACAATTACTATACTTATTACTCTTATTATTATCAATCTAACTCATATTATTAGCCATATTATGCTTATATGATCGATAGAACGACAATTACTATACTTATTAGTCTTATTATTATCAATCTAACTCATATTATTAGCCATATTATGCTTATATGATCGATAGAACGACAATTACTATACTCATTACTCTTATTGTTATCAATCTAACTCATATTATTAGCCATATTATGCTTATATGATCGATAGAACGACAATTACTATACTCACTACTGTTATTACTATCAATCTAACTCGTATTATTAGCCATATTATGCTTATATGATCGATAGGACGACAATTACTATTCTTTTTACTCTTATTATTATCAATCTAACTCATATTATTAGCCATATTATGCTTATATGATCGGTAGAACTACAATTACTATAACCATTACTCTTATTGTTATCAATCTAACTCATATTATTAGCCATATTATGCTTATATGATCGATAGAACGACAATTACTATACTCACTACTGTTATTACTATCAATCTAACTCGTATTATTAGCCATATTATGCTTATAATGATCGATAGAACGACAATTACTATACTTATTACTCTTATTATTATCAATCTAACTCATATTATTAGCCGTATTATGCTTATATGATCGACAGAACGACAATTACTATACTTATTACACTCACTATTATCAATCTAACTCATATTATTAACATATTATGCTTGTATGATCGGTAGAACGATAATTACTATACTTATTACTCTTATTATTATCAATCTGACTCATATTATTAGCCATATTATGCTTATATGATCGATAGAACGACAACTACTATGCTCATTACTCTTATTGTTATCAATCTAACTCATTATTATTAGCCATATTATGCTTATATGATCGATAGAACGACAATTACTATACTCACTACTGTTATTACTATCAATCTAACTCGTATTATTAGCCATATTATGCTTATGTGATCGATAGAACGACAATTACTATACTTATTAGTCTTATTATTATCAATCTAACTCATATTATTAGCCATATTATGCTTATATGATCGATAGAACGACAATTACTATACTTATTAGTCTTATTATTATCAATCTAACTCGTATTATTAGCCATATTATGCTTATATGATCGATAGAACGACAATTACTATTCTTTTACTCTTATTATTATCAATCTAACTCATATTATTAGCCATATTATGCTTATATGATCGATAGAACGACAATTACTATACTTATTAGTCTTATTATTATCAATCTAACTCATATTATTAGCCATACTATGCTTACATGATCGATAGAACGACAATAACTATACTCATTACTCTTATTGTTATCAATCTAACTCATATTATTAGCCATATTATGCTTATATGATCGATAGAACGACAATTACTATACTTATTACTCTTATTATTATCAATCTAACTCATATTATTAGCCGTATTATGCTTATATGATCGACAGAACGACAATTACTATACTTATTACACTCACTATTATCAATCTAACTCATATTATTAACCATATTATGCTTGTATGATCGGTAGAACGATAATTACTATACTTATTAATCTTATTATTATCAATCTAGCTCATATTATTAGCCATATTATGCTTATATGATCGATAGAACGACAATTACTATACTTATTACTCTTATTATTATCAATCTAACTCATATTATTAGCCATATTATGCTTATATGATCGATAGAACGACAATTACTATACTTATTAGTCTTATTATTATCAATCTAACTCATATTATTAGCCATATTATGCTTATATGATCGATAGAAGGACAATTACTATACTTATTACACTCACTATTATCAATCTAACTCATATTATTAACCATATTATGCTTGTATGATCGGTAGAACGATAATTACTATACTTATTACTCTTATTATTATCAATCTAGCTCATATTATTAGCCATATTATGCTTATATGATCGATAGATACGACAATTACTATACTTATTACTCTTATTATTATCAATCTAACTCATATTATTAGCCATATTATGCTTATATGATCGATAGAACGACAATTACTATAACGATTACTCTTATTGTTATCAATCTAACTCATATTATTAGCCATATTATGCTTATATGATCGATAGAACGACAATTACTATACTCACTACTGTTATTACTATCAATCTAACTCGTATTATTAGCCATATTATGCTTATGTGATCGATAGAACGACAATTACTATACTTATTACTCTTATTATTATCAATCTAACTCATATTATTAGCCATATTATGCTTATATGATCGATAGAACGACAATTACTATACTTATTAGTCTTATTATTATCAATCTAACTCATATTATTAGCCATATTATGCTTATATGATCGATAGAACGACAATTACTATACTCATTACTCTTATTGTTATCAATCTAACTCATATTATTAGCCATATTATGCTTATATGATCGATAGAACGACAATTACTATACTCACTACTGTTATTACTATCAATCTAACTCGTATTATTAGCCATATTATGCTATATGATCGATAGGACGACAATTACTATTCTTTTTCTCTTATTATTATCAATCTAACTCATATTATTAGCCATATTATGCTTATATGATCGGTAGAACTACAATTACTATACTTATTTCTCTTATTATTATCAATCTAACTCATATTATTAACCATATTATGCAGATATGATCGATAGAACTACAACTACTATACTCATTACTCTTATTATTATCAATCTAACACATATTATTAGCCATATTATGCTTATATGATTGATAGAACGACAATTACTATACTTATTACACTCACTGTTATCAATCTAACTCATATTATTAACCATATTATGCAGATATGATCGATAGAACGGCAATTACTATACTTATTACTCTTATTATTATCAATCTGACTCATATTATTAGCCATATTATGCTTATATGATCGGTAGAACGACAATTACTATACTCATTACCCTTATTATTATCAATCTAACTCATATTATTAGCCATATTATGCTTATATGATCGATAGAACGACAATTACTATACTCATTGCTCTTATTGTTATCAATCTAACTCATATTATTAGCCATATCATGCTTATATGATCGATAGAACGACAAATACTATACTCACTACTGTTATTACTATCAATCTAACTCGTATTATTAGCCATATTATGCTTATGTGATCGATAGAACGACAATTACTATACTTATTACTCTTATTATTATCAATCCAACACATATTATTAGCCATATTATGCTTATATGATTGATAGAACGACAATTACTATACTTATTACACTCACTGTTATCAATCTAACTCATATTATTAACCATATTATGCAGATATGATCGATAGAACGACAATTACTATACTTATTACTCTTATTATTATCAATCTGACTCATATTATTAGCCATATTATGCTTATATGATCGATAGAACGACAATTACTATACTTATTAGTCTTATTATTATCAATCTAACTCATATTATTAGCCATATTATGCTTATATGATCGATAGAACGACAATTACTATACTTATTAGTCTTATTATTATCAATCTAACTCGTATTATTAGCCATATTATGCTTATATGATCGATAGAACGACAATTACTATTCTTTTTACTCTTATTATTATCAATCTAACTCATATTATTAGCCATATTATGCTTATATGATCGATAGAACGACAATTACTATACTTATTAGTCTTATTATTATCAATCTAACTCATATTATTAGCCATATTATGCTTATATGATCGGTAGAACTACAATTACTATACTTATTTCTCTTATTATTATCAATCTAACACATATTATTAGCCATATTATGCTTATATGATTGATAGAACGACAATTACTATACTTATTACACTCACTATTATCAATCTAACTCATATTATTAACCATATTATGCAGATATGATCGATAGAACGGCAATTACTATACTTATTACTCTTATTATTATCAATCTGACTCATATTATTAGCCATATTATGCTTATATGATCGGTAGAACGACAATTACTATACTCATTACTCTTATTATTATCAATCTAACTCATATTATTAGCCATATTATGCTTATATGATCGATAGAACGACAATTACTATACTCATTGCTCTTATTGTTATCAATCTAACTCATATTATTAGCCATATCATGCTTATATGATCGATAGAACGACAATTACTATACTCATTACTCTTATTATTATCAATCTAACACATATTATTAGCCGTATTATGCTTATATGATCGACAGAACGACAATTACTATACTTATTACACTCACTATTATCAATCTAACTCATATTATTAACCATATTATGCTTGTATGATCGGTAGAACGATAATTACTATACTTATTACTCTTATTATTATCAATCTGACTCATATTATTAGCCATATTATGCTTATATGATCGATAGAACGACAACTACTATGCTCATTACTCTTATTGTTATCAATCTAACTCATATTATTAGCCATATTATGCTTATATGATCGATAGAACGACAATTACTATACTCACTACTGTTATTACTATCAATCTAACTCGTATTATTAGCCATATTATGCTTATGTGATCGATAGAACGACAATTACTATACTTATTAGTCTTATTATTATCAATCTAACTCATATTATTAGCCATATTATGCTTATATGATCGATAGAACGACAATTACTATACTTATTAGTCTTATTATTATCAATCTAACTCGTATTATTAGCCATATTATGCTTATATGATCGATAGAACGACAATTACTATTCTTTTTACTCTTATTATTATCAATCTAACTCATATTATTAGCCATATTATGCTTATATGATCGATAGAACGACAATTACTATACTTATTAGTCTTATTATTATCAATCTAACTCATATTATTAGCCATACTATGCTTACATGATCGATAGAACGACAATAACTATACTCATTACTCTTATTGTTATCAATCTAACTCATATTATTAGCCATATTATGCTTATATGATCGATAGAACGACAATTACTATACTTATTACTCTTATTATTATCAATCTAACTCATATTATTAGCCATATTATGCTTATATGATCGATAGAACGACAATTACTATACTTATTAGTCTTATTATTATCAATCTAACTCATATTATTAGCCATATTATGCTTATATGATCGATAGAAGGACAATTACTATACTTATTACACTCACTATTATCAATCTAACTCATATTATTAACCATATTATGCTTGTATGATCGGTAGAACGATAATTACTATACTTATTACTCTTATTATTATCAATCTAGCTCATATTATTAGCCATATTATGCTTATATGATCGATAGAACGACAATTACTATACTTATTACTCTTATTATTATCAATCTAACTCATATTATTAGCCATATTATGCTTATATGATCGATAGAACGACAATTACTATAACGATTACTCTTATTGTTATCAATCTAACTCATATTATTAGCCATATTATGCTTATATGATCGATAGAACGACAATTACTATACTCACTACTGTTATTACTATCAATCTAACTCGTATTATTAGCCATATTATGCTTATGTGATCGATAGAACGACAATTACTATACTTATTACTCTTATTATTATCAATCTAACTCATATTATTAGCCATATTATGCTTATATGATCGATAGAACGACAATTACTATACTTATTAGTCTTATTATTATCAATCTAACTCATATTATTAGCCATATTATGCTTATATGATCGATAGAACGACAATTACTATACTCATTACTCTTATTGTTATCAATCTAACTCATATTATTAGCCATATTATGCTTATATGATCGATAGAACGACAATTACTATACTCACTACTGTTATTACTATCAATCTAACTCGTATTATTAGCCATATTATGCTTATATGATCGATAGGACGACAATTACTATTCTTTTTCTCTTATTATTATCAATCTAACTCATATTATTAGCCATATTATGCTTATATGATCGGTAGAACTACAATTACTATACTTATTTCTCTTATTATTATCAATCTAACTCATATTATTAACCATATTATGCAGATATGATCGATAGAACTACAACTACTATACTCATTACTCTTATTATTATCAATCTAACACATATTATTAGCCATATTATGCTTATATGATTGATAGAACGACAATTACTATACTTATTACACTCACTGTTATCAATCTAACTCATATTATTAACCATATTATGCAGATATGATCGATAGAACGGCAATTACTATACTTATTACTCTTATTATTATCAATCTGACTCATATTATTAGCCATATTATGCTTATATGATCGGTAGAACGACAATTACTATACTCATTACCCTTATTATTATCAATCTAACTCATATTATTAGCCATATTATGCTTATATGATCGATAGAACGACAATTACTATACTCATTGCTCTTATTGTTATCAATCTAACTCATATTATTAGCCATATCATGCTTATATGATCGATAGAACGACAAATACTATACTCACTACTGTTATTACTATCAATCTAACTCGTATTATTAGCCATATTATGCTTATGTGATCGATAGAACGACAATTACTATACTTATTACTCTTATTATTATCAATCCAACACATATTATTAGCCATATTATGCTTATATGATTGATAGAACGACAATTACTATACTTATTACACTCACTGTTATCAATCTAACTCATATTATTAACCATATTATGCAGATATGATCGATAGAACGACAATTACTATACTTATTACTCTTATTATTATCAATCTGACTCATATTATTAGCCATATTATGCTTATATGATCGATAGAACGACAATTACTATACTTATTAGTCTTATTATTATCAATCTAACTCATATTATTAGCCATATTATGCTTATATGATCGATAGAACGACAATTACTATACTTATTAGTCTTATTATTATCAATCTAACTCGTATTATTAGCCATATTATGCTTATATGATCGATAGAACGACAATTACTATTCTTTTTACTCTTATTATTATCAATCTAACTCATATTATTAGCCATATTATGCTTATATGATCGATAGAACGACAATTACTATACTTATTAGTCTTATTATTATCAATCTAACTCATATTATTAGCCATATTATGCTTATATGATCGGTAGAACTACAATTACTATACTTATTTCTCTTATTATTATCAATCTAACTCATATTATTAACCATATTATGCAGATATGATCGATAGAACTACAACTACTATACTCATTACTCTTATTATTATCAATCTAACACATATTATTAGCCATATTATGCTTATATGATTGATAGAACGACAATTACTATACTTATTACACTCACTGTTATCAATCTAACTCATATTATTAACCATATTATGCAGATATGATCGATAGAACGGCAATTACTATACTTATTACTCTTATTATTATCAATCTGACTCATATTATTAGCCATATTATGCTTATATGATCGGTAGAACGACAATTACTATACTCATTACTCTTATTATTATCAATCTAACTCATATTATTAGCCATATTATGCTTATATGATCGATAGAACGACAATTACTATACTCATTGCTCTTATTGTTATCAATCTAACTCATATTATTAGCCATATCATGCTTATATGATCGATAGAACGACAATTACTATACTCACTACTGTTATTACTATCAATCTAACTCGTATTATTAGCCATATTATGCTTATGTGATCGATAGAACGACAATTACTATACTTATTACTCTTATTATTATCAATCCAACTCATATTATTAGCCATATTATGCTTATATGATCGATAGAACGACAATTACTATACTTATTAGTCTTATTATTATCAATCTAACTCATATTATTAGCCATATTATGCTTATATGATCGATAGAACGACAATTACTATAATCATTACTCTTATTGTTATCAATCTAACTCATATTATTAGCCATATTATGCTTATATGATCGATAGAACGACAATTACTATACTCACTACTGTTATTACTATCAATCTAACTCGTATTATTAGCCATATTATGCTTATGTGATCGATAGAACGACAATTACTATACTTATTACTCTTATTATTATCAATCTAACTCATATTATTAGCCATATTATGCTTATATGATCGATAGAACGACAATTACTATACTTATTAGTCTTATTATTATCAATCTAACTCATATTATTAGCCATATTATGCTTATATGATCGATAGAACGACAATTACTATACTCATTACTCTTATTGTTATCAATCTAACTCATATTATTAGCCATATTATGCTTATATGATCGATAGAACGACAATTACTATACTCACTACTGTTATTACTATCAATCTAACTCGTATTATTAGCCATATTATGCTTATATGATCGATAGGACGACAATTACTATTCTTTTTACTCTTATTATTATCAATCTAACTCATATTATTAGCCATATTATGCTTATATGATCGGTAGAACTACAATTACTATACTTATTTCTCTTATTATTATCAATCTAACTCATATTATTAACCATTTTATGCAGATATGATCGATAGAACTACAACTAGTATACTCATTACTCTTATTATTATCAATCTAACACATATTATTAGCCATATTATGCTTATATGATTGATAGAACGACAATTACTATACTTATTACACTCACTGTTATCAATCTAACTCATATTATTAGCCATACTATGCTTACATGATCGATAGAACGACAATAACTATACTCATTACTCTTATTGTTATCAATCTAACTCATATTATTAGCCATATTATGCTTATATGATCGATAGAACGACAATTACTATACTTATTACTCTTATTATTATCAATCTAACTCATATTATTAGCCGTATTATGCTTATATGATCGACAGAACGACAATTACTATACTTATTACACTCACTATTATCAATCTAACTCATATTATTAACCATATTATGCTTGTATGATCGGTAGAACGATAATTACTATACTTATTACTCTTATTATTATCAATCTGACTCATATTATTAGCCATATTATGCTTATATGATCGATAGAACGACAACTACTATGCTCATTACTCTTATTGTTATCAATCTAACTCATATTATTAGCCATATTATGCTTATATGATCGATAGAACGACAATTACTATACTCACTACTGTTATTACTATCAATCTAACTCGTATTATTAGCCATATTATGCTTATGTGATCGATAGAACGACAATTACTATACTTATTACTCTTATTATTATCAATCTAACTCATATTATTAGCCATATTATGCTTATATGATCGATAGAACGACAATTACTATACTTATTAGTCTTATTATTATCAATCTAACTCATATTATTAGCCATATTATGCTTATATGATCGATAGAAGGACAATTACTATACTTATTACACTCACTATTATCAATCTAACTCATATTATTAACCATATTATGCTTGTATGATCGGTAGAACGATAATTACTATACTTATTACTCTTATTATTATCAATCTAGCTCATATTATTAGCCATATTATGCTTATATGATCGATAGAACGACAATTACTATACTTATTACTCTTATTATTATCAATCTAACTCATATTATTAGCCATATTATGCTTATATGATCGATAGAACGACAATTACTATACTTTTTACTCTTATTATTATCAATCTAACTCCTGTTATTAGCCATATTATGCTTATATGATCGATAGAACGACAATTACCATACTTATTAGTCTTATTATTATCAATCTAACTCATATTATTAGCCATATTATGCTTATATGATCGATAGAACGACAATTACTATAACGATTACTCTTATTGTTATCAATCTAACTCATATTATTAGCCATATTATGCTTATATGATCGATAGAACGACAATTACTATACTCACTACTGTTATTACTATCAATCTAACTCGTATTATTAGCCATATTATGCTTATGTGATCGATAGAACGACAATTACTATACTTATTACTCTTATTATTATCAATCTAACTCATATTATTAGCCATATTATGCTTATATGATCGATAGAACGACAATTACTATACTTATTAGTCTTATTATTATCAATCTAACTCATATTATTAGCCATATTATGCTTATATGATCGATAGAACGACAATTACTATACTCATTACTCTTATTGTTATCAATCTAACTCATATTATTAGCCATATTATGCTTATATGATCGATAGAACGACAATTACTATACTCACTACTGTTATTACTATCAATCTAACTCGTATTATTAGCCATATTATGCTTATATGATCGATAGGACGACAATTACTATTCTTTTTCTCTTATTATTATCAATCTAACTCATATTATTAGCCATATTATGCTTATATGATCGGTAGAACTACAATTACTATACTTATTTCTCTTATTATTATCAATCTAACTCATATTATTAACCATATTATGCAGATATGATCGATAGAACTACAACTACTATACTCATTACTCTTATTATTATCAATCTAACACATATTATTAGCCATATTATGCTTATATGATTGATAGAACGACAATTACTATACTTATTACACTCACTGTTATCAATCTAACTCATATTATTAACCATATTATGCAGATATGATCGATAGAACGGCAATTACTATACTTATTACTCTTATTATTATCAATCTGACTCATATTATTAGCCATATTATGCTTATATGATCGGTAGAACGACAATTACTATACTCATTACCCTTATTATTATCAATCTAACTCATATTATTAGCCATATTATGCTTATATGATCGATAGAACGACAATTACTATACTCATTGCTCTTATTGTTATCAATCTAACTCATATTATTAGCCATATCATGCTTATATGATCGATAGAACGACAAATACTATACTCACTACTGTTATTACTATCAATCTAACTCGTATTATTAGCCATATTATGCTTATGTGATCGATAGAACGACAATTACTATACTTATTACTCTTATTATTATCAATCCAACTCATATTATTAGCCATATTATGCTTATATGATCGATAGAACGACAATTACTATACTTATTAGTCTTATTATTATCAATCTAACTCATATTATTAGCCATATTATGCTTATATGATCGATAGAACGACAATTACTATAATCATTACTCTTATTGTTATCAATCTAACTCATATTATTAGCCATATTATGCTTATATGATCGATAGAACGACAATTACTATACTCACTACTGTTATTACTATCAATCTAACTCGTATTATTAGCCATATTATGCTTATGTGATCGATAGAACGACAATTACTATACTTATTACTCTTATTATTATCAATCTAACTCATATTATTAGCCATATTATGCTTATATGATCGATAGAACGACAATTACTATACTTATTAGTCTTATTATTATCAATCTAACTCATATTATTAGCCATATTATGCTTATATGATCGATAGAACGACAATTACTATACTCATTACTCTTATTGTTATCAATCTAACTCATATTATTAGCCATATTATGCTTATATGATCGATAGAACGACAACTACTATACTCACTACTGTTATTACTATCAATCTAACTCGTATTATTAGCCATATTATGCTTATATGATCGATAGGACGACAATTACTATTCTTTTTACTCTTATTATTATCAATCTAACTCATATTATTAGCCATATTATGCTTATATGATCGGTAGAACTACAATTACTATACTTATTTCTCTTATTATTATCAATCTAACTCATATTATTAACCATATTATGCAGATATGATCGATAGAACTACAACTACTATACTCATTACTCTTATTATTATCAATCTAACACATATTATTAGCCATATTATGCTTATATGATTGATAGAACGACAATTACTATACTTATTACACTCACTGTTATCAATCTAACTCATATTATTAACCATATTATGCAGATATGATCGATAGAACGACAATTACTATACTTATTTCTCTTATTATTATCAATCTAACTCATATTATTAACCATATTATGCAGATATGATCGATAGAACTACAACTACTATACTCATTACTCTTATTATTATCAATCTAACACATATTATTAGCCATATTATGCTTATATGATCGATAGAACGACAATTACTATACTCACTACTGTTATTACTATCAATCTAACTCGTATTATTAGCCATATTATGCTTATGTGATCGATAGAACGACAATTACTATACTTATTACTCTTATTATTATCAATCTAACTCATATTATTAGCCATATTATGCTTATATGATCGATAGAACGACAATTACTATACTTATTAGTCTTATTATTATCAATCTAACTCATATTATTAGCCATATTATGCTTATATGATCGATAGAACGACAATTACTATACTTATTAGTCTTATTATTATCAATCTAACTCGTATTATTAGCCATATTATGCTTATATGATCGATAGAACGACAATTACTATTCTTTTTACTCTTATTATTATCAATCTAACTCATATTATTAGCCATATTATGCTTATATGATCGATAGAACGACAATTACTATACTTATTAGTCTTATTATTATCAATCTAACTCATATTATTAGCCATATTATGCTTATATGATCGATAGAACGACAATTACTATACTCATTACTCTTATTGTTATCAATCTAACTCATATTATTAGCCATATTATGCTTATATGATCGATAGAACGACAATTACTATACTCACTACTGTTATTACTATCAATCTAACTCGTATTATTAGCCATATTATGCTTATATGATCGATAGGACGACAATTACTATTCTTTTTACTCTTATTATTATCAATCTAACTCATATTATTAGCCATATTGTGCTTATATGATCGGTAGAACTACAATTACTATACTTATTTCTCTTATTATTATCAATCTAACTCATATTATTAACCATATTATGCAGATATGATCGGTAGAACTACAACTACTATACTCATTACTCTTATTATTATCAATCTAACACATATTATTAGCCATATTATGCTTATATGATTGATAGAACGACAATTACTATACTTATTACACTCACTGTTATCAATCTAACTCATATTATTAACCATATTATGCAGATATGATCGATAGAACGACAATTACTATACTTATTTCTCTTATTATTATCAATCTAACTCATATTATTAACCATATTATGCAGATATGATCGATAGAACTACAACTACTATACTCATTACTCTTATTATTATCAATCTAACACATATTATTAGCCATATTATGCTTATATGATCGATAGAACGACAATTACTATACTCACTACTGTTATTACTATCAATCTAACTCGTATTATTAGCCATATTATGCTTATGTGATCGATAGAACGACAATTACTATACTTATTACTCTTATTATTATCAATCTAACTCATATTATTAGCCATATTATGCTTATATGATCGATAGAACGACAATTACTATACTTATTAGTCTTATTATTATCAATCTAACTCATATTATTAGCCATATTATGCTTATATGATCGATAGAACGACAATTACTATACTTATTAGTCTTATTATTATCAATCTAACTCGTATTATTAGCCATATTATGCTTATATGATCGATAGAACGACTATTACTATTCTTTTTACTCTTATTATTATCAATCTAACTCATATTATTAGCCATATTATGCTTATATGATCGATAGAACGACAATTACTATACTTATTAGTCTTATTATTATCAATCTAACTCATATTATTAGCCATACTATGCTTACATGATCGATAGAACGACAATAACTATACTCATTACTCTTATTATTATCAATCTGACTCATATTGTTAGCCATATTATGCTTATATGATCGATAGAACGACAACTACTATGCTCATTACTCTTATTGTTATCAATCTAACTCATATTATTAGCCATATTATGCTTATATGATCGATAGAACGACAATTACTATACTCACTACTGTTATTACTATCAATCTAACTCGTATTATTAGCCATATTATGCTTATATGATCGATAGAACGACAATTACTATTCTTTTTACTCTTATTAATATCAATCTAACACATATTATTAGCCATATTATGCTTATATGATTGATAGAACGACAATTACTATACTTATTACACTCACTGTTATCAATCTAACTCATATTATTAACCATATTATGCAGATATGATCGATAGAACGACAATTACTATACTCATTACTCTTATTATTATCAATCTAACTCACATTATTAGCCATATTATGCTTATATGATCGATAGAACGACAATTACTATACTCACTACTGTTATTACTATCAATCTAACTCGTATTATTAGCCATATTATGCTTATGTGATCGATAGAACGACAATTACTATACTTATTACTCTTATTATTATCAATCTAACTCATATTATTAGCCATATTATGCTTATATGATCGATAGAACGACAATTACTATACTCACTACTGTTATTACTATCAATCTAACTCGTATTATTAGCCATATTATGCTTATGTGATCGATAGAACGACAATTACTATACTTATTACTCTTATTATTATCAATCTAACTCATATTATTAGCCATATTATGCTTATATGATCGATAGAACGACAATTACTATACTTATTAGTCTTATTATTATCAATCTAACTCATATTATTAGCCATATTATGCTTATATGATCGATAGAACGACAATTACTATACTCATTACTCTTATTGTTATCAATCTAACTCATATTATTAGCCATATTATGCTTATATGATCGATAGAACGACAATTACTATACTCACTACTGTTATTACTATCAATCTAACTCGTATTATTAGCCATATTATGCTTATATGATCGATAGGACGACAATTACTATTCTTTTTCTCTTATTATTATCAATCTAACTCATATTATTAGCCATATTATGCTTATATGATCGGTAGAACTACAATTACTATACTTATTTCTCTTATTATTATCAATCTAACTCATATTATTAACCATATTATGCAGATATGATCGATAGAACTACAACTACTATACTCATTACTCTTATTATTATCAATCTAACACATATTATTAGCCATATTATGCTTATATGATTGATAGAACGACAATTACTATACTTATTACACTCACTGTTATCAATCTAACTCATATTATTAACCATATTATGCAGATATGATCGATAGAACGGCAATTACTATACTTATTACTCTTATTATTATCAATCTGACTCATATTATTAGCCATATTATGCTTATATGATCGGTAGAACGACAATTACTATACTCATTACCCTTATTATTATCAATCAAACTCATATTATTAGCCATATTATGCTTATATGATCGATAGAACGACAATTACTATACTCATTGCTCTTATTGTTATCAATCTAACTCATATTATTAGCCATATCATGCTTATATGATCGATAGAACGACAATTACTATACTCACTACTGTTATTACTATCAATCTAACTCGTATTATTAGCCATATTATGCTTATGTGATCGATAGAACGACAATTACTATACTTATTACTCTTATTATTATCAATCCAACTCATATTATTAGCCATATTATGCTTATATGATCGATAGAACGACAATTACTATACTTATTAGTCTTATTATTATCAATCTAACTCATATTATTAGCCATATTATGCTTATATGATCGATAGAACGACAATTACTATAATCATTACCCTTATTGTTATCAATCTAACTCATATTATTAGCCATATTATGCTTATATGATCGATAGAACGACAATTACTATACTCACTACTGTTATTACTATCAATCTAACTCGTATTATTAGCCATATTATGCTTATGTGATCGATAGAACGACAATTACTATACTTATTACTCTTATTATTATCAATCTAACTCATATTATTAGCCATATTATGCTTATATGATCGATAGAACGACAATTACTATACTTATTAGTCTTATTATTATCAATCTAACTCATATTATTAGCCATATTATGCTTATATGATCGATAGAACGACAATTACTATACTCATTACTCTTATTGTTATCAATCTAACTCATATTATTAGCCATATTATGCTTATATGATCGATAGAACGACAATTACTATACTCACTACTGTTATTACTATCAATCTAACTCGTATTATTAGCCATATTATGCTTATATGATCGATAGGACGACAATTACTATTCTTTTTACTCTTATTATTATCAATCTAACTCATATTATTAGCCATATTATGCTTATATGATCGGTAGAACTACAATTACTATACTTATTTCTCTTATTATTATCAATCTAACTCATATTATTAACCATATTATGCAGATATGATCGATAGAACTACAACTACTATACTCATTACTCTTATTATTATCAATCTAACACATATTATTAGCCATATTATGCTTATATGATTGATAGAACGACAATTACTATACTTATTACACTCACTGTTATCAATCTAACTCATATTATTAACCATATTATGCAGATATGATCGATAGAACGACAATTACTATACTTATTACTCTTATTATTATCAATCTGACTCATATTATTAGCCATATTATGCTTATATGATCGATAGAACGACAATTACTATACTCATTACTCTTATTATTATCAATCTAACTCATATTATTAGCCATATTATGCTTATATGATCGATAGAACGACAATTACTATACTCATTGCTCTTATTGTTATCAATCTAACTCATATTATTAGCCATATTATGCTTATATGATCGATAGAACGACAATTACTATACTCACTACTGTTATTACTATCAATCTAACTCGTATTATTAGCCATATTATGCTTATGTGATCGATAGAACGACAATTACTATACTTATTACTCTTATTATTATCAATCTAACTCATATTATTAGCCATATTATGCTTATATGATCGATAGAACGACAATTACTATACTTATTAGTCTTATTATTATCAATCTAACTCATATTATTAGCCATATTATGCTTATATGATCGATAGAACGACAATTACTATACTTATTAGTCTTATTATTATCAATCTAACTCGTATTATTAGCCATATTATGCTTATATGATCGATAGAACGACAATTACTATTCTTTTTACTCTTATTATTATCAATCTAACTCATATTATTAGCCATATTATGCTTATATGATCGATAGAACGACAATTACTATACTTATTAGTCTTATTATTATCAATCTAACTCATATTATTAGCCATACTATGCTTACATGATCGATAGAACGACAATAACTATACTCATTACTCTTATTATTATCAATCTGACTCATATTGTTAGCCATATTATGCTTATATGATCGATAGAACGACAACTACTATGCTCATTACTCTTATTGTTATCAATCTAACTCATATTATTAGCCGTATTATGCTTATATGATCGACAGAACGACAATTACTATACTTATTACACTCACTATTATCAATCTAACTCATATTATTAACCATATTATGCTTGTATGATCGGTAGAACGATAATTACTATACTTATTAATCTTATTATTATCAATCTAGCTCATATTATTAGCCATATTATGCTTATATGATCGATAGAACGACAATTACTATACTCACTACTGTTATTACTATCAATCTAACTCGTATTATTAGCCATATTATGCTTATATGATCGATAGAACGACAATTACTATTCTTTTTACTCTTATTATTATCAATCTAACACATATTATTAGCCATATTATGCTTATATGATTGATAGAACGACAATTACTATACTTATTACACTCACTGTTATCAATCTAACTCATATTATTAACCATATTATGCAGATATGATCGATAGAACGACAATTACTATACTCATTACTCTTATTATTATCAATCTAACTCACATTATTAGCCATATTATGCATATATGATCGATAGAACGACAATGACTATACTTATTACTCTTATTATTATCAATCTAACTCATATTATTAGCCGTATTATGCTTATATGATCGACAGAACGACAATTACTATACTTATTACACTCACTATTATCAATCTAACTCATATTATTAACCATATTATGCTTGTATGATCGGTAGAACGATAATTACTATACTTATTAATCTTATTATTATCAATCTAGCTCATATTATTAGCCATATTATGCTTATATGATCGATAGAACGACAATTACTATACTTATTACTCTTATTATTATCAATCTGACTCATATTATTAGCCGTATTATGCTTATATGATCGATAGAACGACAATTACTATAGTTATTAGTCTTATTATTATCAATCTAACTCATATTATTAGCCATATTATGCTTGTATGATCGGTAGAACGATAATTACTATACTTATTACTCTTATTATTATCAATCTAACTCGTATTATTAGCCATATTATGCTTATATGATCGATAGAACGACAATTACTATACTCGTTACTCTTATTGTTATCAATCTAACTCATATTATTAACCATATTATGCTTGTATGATCGGTAGAACGATAATTACTATACTTATTAATCTTATTATTATCAATCTAGCTCATATTATTAGCCATATTATGCTTATATGATCGATAGAACGACAATTACTATACTTATTACTCTTATTATTATCAATCTGACTCATATTATTAGCCGTATTATGCTTATATGATCGATAGAACGACAATTACTATAGTTATTAGTCTTATTATTATCAATCTAACTCGTATTATTAGCCATATTATGCTTATATGATCGATAGAACGACAATTACTATACTTATTAGTCTTATTATTATCAATCTAACTCGTATTATTAGCCATATTATGCTTATATGATCGATAGAACGACAATTACTATTCTTTTTACTCTTATTATTATCAATCTAACTCATATTATTAGCCATATTATGCTTATATGATCGATAGAACGACAATTACTATACTTATTACTCTTATTATTATCAATCTGACTCATATTATTAGCCGTATTATGCTTATATGATCGATAGAACGACAATTACTATACTTATTAGTCTTATTATTATCAATCTAACTCATATTATTAGCCATATTATGCTTATATGATCGATAGAACGACAATTACTATAATCATTACCCTTATTGTTATCAATCTAACTCATATTATTAGCCATATTATGCTTATATGATCGATAGAACGACAATTACTATACTCACTACTGTTATTACTATCAATCTAACTCGTATTATTAGCCATATTATGCTTATGTGATCGATAGAACGACAATTACTATACTTATTACTCTTATTATTATCAATCTAACTCATATTATTAGCCATATTATGCTTATATGATCGATAGAACGACAATTACTATACTTATTAGTCTTATTATTATCAATCTAACTCATATTATTAGCCATATTATGCTTATATGATCGATAGAACGACAATTACTATACTCATTACTCTTATTGTTATCAATCTAACTCATATTATTAGCCATATTATGCTTATATGATCGATAGAACGACAATTACTATACTCACTACTGTTATTACTATCAATCTAACTCGTATTATTAGCCATATTATGCTTATATGATCGATAGGACGACAATTACTATTCTTTTTACTCTTATTATTATCAATCTAACTCATATTATTAGCCATATTATGCTTATATGATCGGTAGAACTACAATTACTATACTTATTTCTCTTATTATTATCAATCTAACTCATATTATTAACCATATTATGCAGATATGATCGATAGAACTACAACTACTATACTCATTACTCTTATTATTATCAATCTAACACATATTATTAGCCATATTATGCTTATATGATTGATAGAACGACAATTACTATACTTATTACACTCACTGTTATCAATCTAACTCATATTATTAACCATATTATGCAGATATGATCGATAGAACGACAATTACTATACTTATTACTCTTATTATTATCAATCTGACTCATATTATTAGCCATATTATGCTTATATGATCGATAGAACGACAATTACTATACTCATTACTCTTATTATTATCAATCTAACTCATATTATTAGCCATATTATGCTTATATGATCGATAGAACGACAATTACTATACTCATTGCTCTTATTGTTATCAATCTAACTCATATTATTAGCCATATTATGCTTATATGATCGATAGAACGACAATTACTATACTCACTACTGTTATTACTATCAATCTAACTCGTATTATTAGCCATATTATGCTTATGTGATCGATAGAACGACAATTACTATACTTATTACTCTTATTATTATCAATCTAACTCATATTATTAGCCATATTATGCTTATATGATCGATAGAACGACAATTACTATACTTATTAGTCTTATTATTATCAATCTAACTCATATTATTAGCCATATTATGCTTATATGATCGATAGAACGACAATTACTATACTTATTAGTCTTATTATTATCAATCTAACTCGTATTATTAGCCATATTATGCTTATATGATCGATAGAACGACAATTACTATTCTTTTTACTCTTATTATTATCAATCTAACTCATATTATTAGCCATATTATGCTTATATGATCGATAGAACGACAATTACTATACTTATTAGTCTTATTATTATCAATCTAACTCATATTATTAGCCATACTATGCTTACATGATCGATAGAACGACAATAACTATACTCATTACTCTTATTATTATCAATCTGACTCATATTGTTAGCCATATTATGCTTATATGATCGATAGAACGACAACTACTATGCTCATTACTCTTATTGCTATCAATCTAACTCATATTATTAGCCGTATTATGCTTATATGATCGACAGAACGACAATTACTATACTTATTACACTCACTATTATCAATCTAACTCATATTATTAACCATATTATGCTTGTATGATCGGTAGAACGATAATTACTATACTTATTAATCTTATTATTATCAATCTAGCTCATATTATTAGCCATATTATGCTTATATGATCGATAGAACGACAATTACTATACTTATTAGTCTTATTATTATCAATCTAACTCATATTATTAGCCGTATTATGCTTATATGATCGACAGAACGACAATTACTATACTTATTACACTCACTATTATCAATCTAACTCATATTATTAACCATATTATGCTTGTATGATCGGTAGAACGATAATTACTATACTTATTAATCTTATTATTATCAATCTAGCTCATATTATTAGCCATATTATGCTTATATGATCGATAGAACGACAATTACTATACTTATTACTCTTATTATTATCAATCTGACTCATATTATTAGCCGTATTATGCTTATATGATCGATAGAACGACAATTACTATAGTTATTAGTCTTATTATTATCAATCTAACTCATATTATTAGCCATATTATGCTTGTATGATCGGTAGAACGATAATTACTATACTTATTACTCTTATTATTATCAATCTAACTCGTATTATTAGCCATATTATGCTTATATGATCGATAGAACGACAATTACTATACTCGTTACTCTTATTGTTATCAATCTAACTCATATTATTAACCATATTATGCTTGTATGATCGGTAGAACGATAATTACTATACTTATTAATCTTATTATTATCAATCTAGCTCATATTATTAGCCATATTATGCTTATATGATCGATAGAACGACAATTACTATACTTATTACTCTTATTATTATCAATCTGACTCATATTATTAGCCGTATTATGCTTATATGATCGATAGAACGACAATTACTATAGTTATTAGTCTTATTATTATCAATCTAACTCGTATTATTAGCCATATTATGCTTATATGATCGATAGAACGACAATTACTATACTTATTAGTCTTATTATTAACAATCTAACTCGTATTATTAGCCATATTATGCTTATATGATCGATAGAACGACAATTACTATTCTTTTTACTCTTATTATTATCAATCTAACTCATATTATTAGCCATATTATGCTTATATGATCGATAGAACGACAATTACTATACTTATTAGTCTTATTATTATCAATCTAACTCATATTATTAGCCATACTATGCTTACATGATCGATAGAACGACAATAACTATACTCATTACTCTTATTATTATCAATCTGACTCATATTGTTAGCCATATTATGCTTATATGATCGATAGAACGACAACTACTATGCTCATTACTCTTATTGTTATCAATCTAACTCATATTATTAGCCGTATTATGCTTATATGATCGACAGAACGACAATTACTATACTTATTACACTCACTATTATCAATCTAACTCATATTATTAACCATATTATGCTTGTATGATCGGTAGAACGATAATTACTATACTTATTAATCTTATTATTATCAATCTAGCTCATATTATTAGCCATATTATGCTTATATGATCGATAGAACGACAATTACTATACTCACTACTGTTATTACTATCAATCTAACTCGTATTATTAGCCATATTATGCTTATATGATCGATAGAACGACAATTACTATTCTTTTTACTCTTATTATTATCAATCTAACACATATTATTAGCCATATTATGCTTATATGATTGATAGAACGACAATTACTATACTTATTACACTCACTGTTATCAATCTAACTCATATTATTAACCATATTATGCAGATATGATCGATAGAACGACAATTACTATACTCATTACTCTTATTATTATCAATCTAACTCACATTATTAGCCATATTATGCATATATGATCGATAGAACGACTATGACTATACTTATTACTCTTATTATTATCAATCTAACTCATATTATTAGCCGTATTATGCTTATATGATCGACAGAACGACAATTACTATACTTATTACACTCACTATTATCAATCTAACTCATATTATTAACCATATTATGCTTGTATGATCGGTAGAACGATAATTACTATACTTATTAATCTTATTATTATCAATCTAGCTCATATTATTAGCCATATTATGCTTATATGATCGATAGAACGACAATTACTATACTTACTACTCTTATTATTATCAATCTGACTCATATTATTAGCCGTATTATGCTTATATGATCGATAGAACGACAATTACTATAGTTATTAGTCTTATTATTATCAATCTAACTCATATTATTAGCCATATTATGCTTGTATGATCGGTAGAACGATAATTACTATACTTATTACTCTTATTATTATCAATCTAACTCGTATTATTAGCCATATTATGCTTATATGATCGATAGAACGACAATTACTATACTCGTTACTCTTATTGTTATCAATCTAACTCATATTATTAGCCATATTATGCTTATATGATCGATAGAACGACAATTACTATACTCACTACTGTTATTACTATCAATCTAACTCGTATTATTAGCCATATTATGCTTATGTGATCGATAGAACGACAATTACTATACTTATTACTCTTATTATTATCAATCTAACTCATATTATTAGCCATACTATGCTTATATGATCGACAGAACGACAATTACTATACTTATTACTCTTATTATTATCAATCTGACTCATATTATTAGCCGCATTATGCTTATATGATCGATAGAACGACAATTACTATAGTTATTAGTCTTATTATTATCAATCTAACTCATATTATTAGCCATATTATGCTTGTATGATCGGTAGAACGATAATTACTATACTTATTACTCTTATTATTATCAATCTAACTCGTACTATTAGCCATATTATGCTTATATGATCGATAGAACGACAATTACTATACTCGTTACTCTTATTGTTATCAATCTAACTCATATTATTAGCCACATTATGCTTATATGATCGATAGAACGACAATTACTATACTCACTACTGTTATTAGTATCAATCTAACTCGTTTTATTAGCCATATTATGCTTACGTGATCGATAGAACGACAATTACTATACTTATTACTCTTATTATTATCAATCTAACTCATATTATTAGCCATACTGTGCTTATATGATCGATAGAACGACAATTACTATACTTATTAGTCTTATTATTATCAATCTAACTCATATTATTAGCCATATTATGCTTATATGATCGATAGAACGACAATTACTATACTCATTACTCTTATTATTATAAATCTAACTCATATGATTAGCCATATTATGCTTACATGATCGATAGAACGACAATAACTATACTCATTACTCTTATTATTATCAATCTAACTCATTTTATTAGCCATATTATGCTTATATGATCGATAGAACGACAATTACTATACTTATTACTCTTATTATTATCAATCTAACTCGTATTATTAGCCATATTATGCTTATATGATCGATAGAACGACAATTACTATACTCGTTACTCTTATTGTTATCAATCTAACTCATATTATTAGCCATATTATGCTTATATGATCGATAGAACGACAATTACTATACTTATTAGTCTTATTATTATCAATCTAACTCGTATTATTAGCCATATTATGCTTATATGATCGATAGAACGACAATTACTATTCTTTTTACTCTTATTATTATCAATCTAACTCATATTATTAGCCATATTATGCTTGTATGATCGGTAGAACGATAATTACTATACTTATTACTCTTATTATTATCAATCTAACTCGTACTATTAGCCATATTATGCTTATATGATCGATAGAACGACAATTACTATACTCGTTACTCTTATTGTTATCAATCTAACTCATATTATTAGCCACATTATGCTTATATGATCGATAGAACGACAATTACTATACTCACTACTGTTATTAGTATCAATCTAACTCGTTTTATTAGCCATATTATGCTTACGTGATCGATAGAACGACAATTACTATACTTATTACTCTTATTATTATCAATCTAACTCATATTATTAGCCATACTGTGCTTATATGATCGATAGAACGACAATTACTATACTTATTAGTCTTATTATTATCAATCTAACTCATATTATTAGCCATATTATGCTTATATGATCGATAGAACGACAATTACTATACTCATTACTCTTATTATTATAAATCTAACTCATATGATTAGCCATATTATGCTTACATGATCGATAGAACGACAATAACTATACTCATTACTCTTATTATTATCAATCTAACTCATTTTATTAGCCATATTATGCTTATATGATCGATAGAACGACAATTACTATACTTATTACTCTTATTATTATCAATCTAACTCGTATTATTAGCCATATTATGCTTATATGATCGATAGAACGACAATTACTATTCTTTTTACTCTTATTATTATCAATCTAACTCATATTATTAGCCATATTATGCTTATATGATCGATAGAACGACAATTACTATACTTATTAGTCTTATTGTTATCAATCTAACTCATATTATTAGCCATATTATGCTTATATGATCGATAGAACGACAATTACTATACTCACTACTGTTATTACTATCAATCTAACTCGTATTATTAGCCATATTATGCTTATGTGATCGATAGAACGACAATTACTATACTTATTACTATTATTATTATCAATCTAACTCATATTATTAGCCATATTATGCTTATATGATCGATAGAACGACAATTACTATACTCATTACTCTTATTGTTATCAATCTAACTCATATTATTAGCCATATTATGCTTATATGATCGATAGAACGACAATTACTATACTAATTACACTTACTGTTATCAATCTAACTCATATTATTAGCCATATTATGCTTGTATGATCGATAGAACGACAATTGCTATACTCACTACTGTTATTACTATCAATCTAACTCGTATTATTAGCCATATTATGCTTATGTGATCGATAGAACGACAATTACTATACTTATTACTCTTATTATTATCAATCTAACTCATATTATTAGCCATACTATGCTTATATGATAGATAGAACGACAATTACTATACTTATTAGTCTTATTATTATCAATCTAACTCATATTATTAGCCATATTATGCTTATATGATCGATAGAACGACAATTACTATACTTATTACTCTTATTATTATCAATCTAACTCATATTATTAGCCGTATTATGCTTATATGTTCGACAGAACAACAATTACTATACTTATTACACTCACTGTTATCAATCTAACTCATATTATTAACCATATTATGCAGATATGATCGATAGAACGACAATTACTATACTTATTACTCTTATTATTATCAATCTGACTCATATTATTAGCCATATTATGCTTATATGATCGATAGAACGACAATTACTATACTCATTACTCTTATTATTATCAATCTAACTCATATTATTAACCATATTATGCAGATATGATCGATAGAACTACAACTACTATACTCATTACTCTTATTATTATCAATCTAACTCACATTATTAGCCATATTATGCATATATGATCGATAGAACGACAATTACTATACTTATTACTCTTATTATTATCAATCTAACTCATATTATTAGCCGTATTATGCTTATATGTTCGACAGAACAACAATTACTATACTTTTTACACTCACTATTATCAATCTAACTCATATTATTAACCATATTATGCTTGTATGATCGGTAGAACGATAATTACTATACTTATTACACTTATTATTATCAATCTAGCTCATATTATTAGCCATATTATGCTTATATGATCGATAGAACGACAATTACTATACTCATTACTCTTATTGTTATCAATCTAACTCATATTATTAGCCATATTATGCTTATATGATCGATAGAACGACAATTACTATACTCATTACTCTTATTGTTATCAATCTAACTCATATTATTAGCCATATTATGCTTACATGATCGATAGAACGACAATTACTATACTCACTACTGTTATTACTATCAATCTAACTCGTATTATTAGCCATATTATGCTTATGTGATCGATAGAACGACAATTACTATACTTATTACTCTTATTATTATCAATCTAACTCATATTATTAGCCATACTATGCTTATATGATCGATAGAACGACAATTACTTTACTTATTAGTCTTATTATTATCAATCTAACTCATATTATTAGCCATATTATGCTTTTATGATCGATAGAACGACAATTCCTATACTCATTACTCTTATTATTATCAATCTAACTCATATTATTTGCCATATTATGCTTATATGATCGATAGAACGACAAATACTATACTTATTACACTCACTGTTATCAATCTAACTCATATTATTAACCATATTATGCAGATATGATCGATAGAACTACAACTACTATACTCATTACTCTTATTATTATCAATCTAACTCACATTATTACCCATATTATGCATATATGATCGATAGAACGACAATTACTATACTTATTACTCTTATTATTATCAATGTAACTCATATTATTAGCCGTATTATGCTTATATGATCGACAGAAGGACAATTACTATACTTATTACACTGACTGTTATCAATCTAACTCATATTATTAACCATATTATGCAGATATGATCGATAGAACTACAACTTCTATACTCATTACTCTTATTATTATCAATCTAACACATATTATTAGCCATATTATGCTTATGTGATCGATAGAACGACAATTACTATACTTATTACTCTTATTGTTATCAATCTAACTTATATTATTAGCCATATTATGCTTATATGATCGATAGAACGACAATTACTATACTTATTAGTCTTATTATTATCAATCTAACTCATATTATTAGCCATATTATGCTTGTATGATCGATAGAACGACAATTACTATACTTATTAGTCTTATTATTATCAATCTAACTCGTATTATTAGCCATATTATGCTTATATGATCGATAGAACGACAATTACTATTCTTTTTACTCTTATTATTATCAATCTAACTCATATTATTAGCCATATTATGCTTATATGATCGATAGAACGACAATTACAATACTTATTAGTCTTATTATTATCAATCTAACTCATATTATTAGCCATATTATGCTTATATGATCGGTAGAACAACAATTACTATACTTATTTCTCTTATTATTATCAATCTAACTCATATTATTAACCATATTATGCAGATATGATCGATAGAACTACAAATACTATATTCATTACTCTTATTATTATCAATCTAACACATATTATTAGCCATATTATGCTTATATGATTGATAGAACGACAATTACTATACTTATTACACTCACTGTTATCAATCTAACTCATATTATTAACCATATTATGCAGATATGATCGATAGAACGACAATTACTATACTTATTACTCTTATTATTATCAATCTGACTCATATTATTAGCCATATTATGCTTATATGATCGATAGAACGACAATTACTATACTCATTACTCTTATTGTTATCAATCTAACTCATATTATTAGCCATATTATGCTTATGTGATCGATAGAACGACAATTACTATACTTATTACTCTTATTATTATCAATCTAACTCATGTTATTAGCCATACTATGCTTACATGATCGATAGAACGACAATAACTATACTCATTACTCTTATTATTATCAATCTAACTCATATTATTAGCAATATTATGCTTATATGATCGATAGAACGACAATTACTATACTTATTACTCTTATTATTATCAATCTGACTCATATTATTAGCCATATTATGCTTGTATGATCGGTAGAACGATAATTACTATACTTATTACTCTTATTATTATCAATCTAACTCGTATTATTAGCCATATTATGCTTATATGATCGATAGAACGACAATTACTATACTCGTTACTCTTATTGTTATCAATCTAACTCATATTATTAGCCATATTATGCTTATATGATCGATAGAACGACAATTACTATACTTATTAGTCTTATTATTATCAATCTAACTCATATTATTAGCCATATTATGCTTATATGATCGATAGAACGACAATTACTATACTTATTAGTCTTATTATTATCAATCTAACTCATATTATTAGCCATATTATGCTTATATGATCGGTAGAACGACAATTACTATACTTATTAGTCTTATTATTATCAATCTAACTCGTATTATTAGCCATATTATGCTTATATGATCGATAGAACGACAATTACTATTCTTTTTACTCTTATTATTATCAATCTAACTCATATTATTAGCCATATTATGCTTATATGATCGATAGAACGACAATTACAATACTTATTAGTCTTATTATTATCAATCTAACTCATATTATTAGCCATATTATGCTTATATGATCGGTAGAAACAACAATTACTATACTTATTTCTCTTATTATTATCAATCTAACTCATATTATTAACCATATTATGCAGATATGATCGATAGAACTACAAATACTATATTCATTACTCTTATTATTATCAATCTAACACATATTATTAGCCATATTATGCTTATATGATTGATAGAACGACAATTACTATACTTATTACACTCACTGTTATCAATCTAACTCATATTATTAACCATATTATGCAGATATGATCGATAGAACGACAATTACTATACTTATTACTCTTATTATTATCAATCTGACTCATATTATTAGCCATATTATGCTTATATGATCGATAGAACGACAATTACTATACTCATTACTCTTATTGTTATCAATCTAACTTATATTATTAGCCATATTATGCTTATATGATCGATAGAACGACAATTACTGTACTCATTACTCTTATTATTATCAATCTAACTCGTATTATTAACCCTATTATGCAGATATGATCGATAGAACTACAACTACTATACTCATTACTCTTATTATTATCAATCTAACTCACATTATTAGCCATATTATGCAGATATGATCGATAGAACGACAATTACTATACTTATTACTCTTATTATTATCAATCTGACTCATATTATTAGCCATATTATGCTTATATGATCGATAGAACGACAATTACTATACTCATTACTCTTATTATTATCAATCTAACTCGTATTATTAGCCATATTATGCTTATGTGATCGATAGAACGACAATTACTATACTTATTACTATTATTATTATCAATCTAACTCATATTATTAGCCATATTATGCTTATATGATCGATAGAACGACAATTACTATACTCATTACTCTTATTGTTATCAATCTAACTCATATTATTAGCCATATTATGCTTATATGATCGATAGAACGACAATTACTATACTTATTAGTCTTATTATTATCAATCTAACTCATATTATTAGCCATATTATGCTTATGTGATCGATAGAACGACAATTACTATACTTATTACTCTTATTATTATCAATCTAACTCATGTTATTAGCCATACTATGCTTACATGATCGATAGAACGACAATAACTATACTCATTACTCTTATTATTATCAATCTAACTCATATTATTAGCAATATTATGCTTATATGATCGATAGAACGACAATTACTATACTTATTACTCTTATTATTATCAATCTGACTCATATTATTAGCCATATTATGCTTGTATGATCGGTAGAACGATAATTACTATACTTATTACTCTTATTATTATCAATCTAACTCGTATTATTAGCCATATTATGCTTATATGATCGATAGAACGACAATTACTATACTCGTTACTCTTATTGTTATCAATCTAACTCATATTATTAGCCATATTATGCTTATATGATCGATAGAACGACAATTACTATACTTATTAGTCTTATTATTATCAATCTAACTCGTATTATTAGCCATATTATGCTTATATGATCGATAGAACGACAATTACTATACTCACTACTGTTATTACTATCAATCTAACTCATATTATTAGCCATATTATGCTTATATGATCGGTAGAACTACAATTACTATACTTATTTCTCTTATTATTATCAATCTAACTCATATTATTAACCATATTATGCAGATATGATCGATAGAACTACAACTACTATACTCATTACTCTTATTATTATCAATCTAACACATATTATTAGCCATATTATGCTTATATGATTGATAGAACGACAATTACTATACTTATTACACTCACTGTTATCAATCTAACTCATATTATTAACCATATTATGCAGATATGATCGATAGAACGACAATTACTATACTTATTACTCTTATTATTATCAATCTGACTCATATTATTAGCCATATTATGCTTATATGATCGATAGAACGACAACTACTATGCTCATTACTCTTATTGTTATCAATCTAACTCATATTATTAGCCATATTATGCTTATATGATCGATAGAACGACAATTACTATACTCACTACTGTTATTACTATCAATCTAACTCGTATTATTAGCCATATTATGCTTATGTGATCGATAGAACGACAATTACTATACTTATTACTCTTATTATTATCAATCTAACTCATATTATTAGCCATATTATGCTTATGTGATCGATAGAACGACAATTACTATACTCATTACTCTTATTATTATCAATCCAACTCACATTATTAGCCATATTATGCTTATATGGTCGATAGAACGACAACTACTATACTCATTACTCTTATTATTATCAATCCAACTCACATTATTAGCCATATTATGCATATATGATCGATAGAACGACAATTACGGTACTTATTACACTTATTATTATCAATCTAACTCATATTATTAGCCGTATTATGCTTATATGATCGACAGAACGACAATTACTATACTTATTACACTCACTATTATCAATCTAACTCATATTATTAACTATATTATGCTTGTATGATCGGTAGAACGATAATTACTATACTTATTACTCTTATTATTATCAATCTAGCTCATATTATTAGCCATATTATGCTTATATGATCGATAGAACGACAATTACTATACTCATTACTCTTATTGTTATCAATCTAACTCATATTATTAGCCATATTATGCTTATATGATCGATAGAACGACAATTACTATACTCATTACTCTTATTGTTAACAATCTAACTCATATTATTAGCCATATTATGCTTATATGATCGATAGAACGACAATTACTATACTCACTACTGTTATTACTATCAATTTAACTCGTATTATTAGCCATATTATGCTTATGTGATCGATAGAACGACAATTACTATACTTATTACTCTTATTATTATCAATCTAACTCATATTATTAGCCATATTATGCTTATATGATCGATAGAACGACAATTACTATACTAATTACACTTACTGTTATCAATCTAACTCATATTATTAGCCATATTATGCTTGTATGATCGATAGAACGACAATTGCTATACTCACTACTGTTATTACTATCAATCTAACTCGTATTATTAGCCATATTATGCTTATGTGATCGATAGAACGACAATTACTATACTTATTACTCTTATTATTATCAATCTAACTCATATTATTAGCCATACTATGCTTATATGATAGATAGAACGACAATTACTATACTTATTAGTCTTATTATTATCAATCTAACTCATATTATTAGCCATATTATGCTTATATGATCGATAGAACGACAATTACTATACTCATTACTCTTATTGTTATCAATCTAACTCATATTATTAGCCATATTATGCTTATATGATCGATAGAACGACAATTACTATACTCATTACTCTTATTGTTAACAATCTAACTCATATTATTAGCCATATTATGCTTATATGATCGATAGAACGACAATTACTATACTCACTACTGTTATTACTATCAATTTAACTCGTATTATTAGCCATATTATGCTTATGTGATCGATAGAACGACAATTACTATACTTATTACTCTTATTATTATCAATCTAACTCATATTATTAGCCATATTATGCTTATATGATCGATAGAACGACAATTACTATACTAATTACACTTACTGTTATCAATCTAACTCATATTATTAGCCATATTATGCTTGTATGATCGATAGAACGACAATTGCTATACTCACTACTGTTATTACTATCAATCTAACTCGTATTATTAGCCATATTATGCTTATGTGATCGATAGAACGACAATTACTATACTTATTACTCTTATTATTATCAATCTAACTCATATTATTAGCCATACTATGCTTATATGATAGATAGAACGACAATTACTATACTTATTAGTCTTATTATTATCAATCTAACTCATATTATTAGCCATATTATGCTTATATGATCGATAGAACGACAATTACTATACTTATTACTCTTATTATTATCAATCTAACTCATATTATTAGCCGTATTATGCTTATATGTTCGACAGAACAACAATTACTATACTTATTACACTCACTGTTATCAATCTAACTCATATTATTAACCATATTATGCAGATATGATCGATAGAACGACAATTACTATACTTATTACTCTTATTATTATCAATCTGACTCATATTATTAGCCATATTATGCTTATATGATCGATAGAACGACAATTACTATACTCATTACTCTTATTATTATCAATCTAACTCATATTATTAACCATATTATGCAGATATGATCGATAGAACTACAACTACTATACTCATTACTCTTATTATTATCAATCTAACTCACATTATTAGCCATATTATGCATATATGATCGATAGAACGACAATTACTATACTTATTACTCTTATTATTATCAATCTAACTCATATTATTAGCCGTATTATGCTTATATGTTCGACAGAACAACAATTACTATACTTATTACACTCACTATTATCAATCTAACTCATATTATTAACCATATTATGCTTGTATGATCGGTAGAACGATAATTACTATACTTATTAAACTTATTATTATCAATCTAGCTCATATTATTAGCCATATTATGCTTATATGATCGATAGAACGACAATTACTATACTCATTACTCTTATTGTTATCAATCTAACTCATATTATTAGCCATATTATGCTTATATGATCGATAGAACGACAATTACTATACTCATTACTCTTATTGTTATCAATCTAACTCATATTATTAGCCATATTATGCTTACATGATCGATAGAACGACAATTACTATACTCACTACTGTTATTACTATCAATCTAACTCGTATTATTAGCCATATTATGCTTATGTGATCGATAGAACGACAATTACTATACTTATTACTCTTATTATTATCAATCTAACTCATATTATTAGCCATACTATGCTTATATGATCGATAGAACGACAATTACTTTACTTATTAGTCTTATTATTATCAATCTAACTCATATTATTAGCCATATTATGCTTATATGATCGATAGAACGACAATTACTATACTCATTACTCTTATTATTATCAATCTAACTCATATTATTTGCCATATTATGCTTATATGATCGATAGAACGACAAATACTATACTTATTACACTCACTGTTATCAATCTAACTCATATTATTAACCATATTATGCAGATATGATCGATAGAACGACAATTACTATACTTATTACTCTTATTATTATCAATGTAACTCATATTATTAGCCGTATTATGCTTATAGGATCGACAGAAGGACAATTACTATACTTATTACACTCACTGTTATCAATCTAACTCATATTATTAACCATATTATGCAGATATGATCGATAGAACTACAACTTCTATACTCATTACTCTTATTATTATCAATCTAACACATATTATTAGCCATATTATGCTTATGTGATCGATAGAACGACAATTACTATACTTATTACTCTTATTATTATCAATCTAACTCATATTATTAGCCATATTATGCTTATATGATCGATAGAACGACAATTACTATACTTATTAGTCTTATTATTATCAATCTAACTCATATTATTAGCCATATTATGCTTGTATGATCGATAGAACGACAATTACTATACTTATTAGTCTTATTATTATCAATCTAACTCGTATTATTAGCCATATTATGCTTATATGATCGATAGAACGACAATTACTATTCTTTTTACTCTTATTATTATCAATCTAACTCATATTATTAGCCATATTATGCTTATATGATCGATAGAACGACAATTACAATACTTATTAGTCTTATTATTATCAATCTAACTCATATTATTAGCCATATTATGCTTATATGATCGGTAGAACAACAATTACTATACTTATTTCTCTTATTATTATCAATCTAACTCATATTGTTAACCATATTATGCAGATATGATCGATAGAACTACAAATACTATATTCATTACTCTTATTATTATCAATCTAACACATATTATTAGCCATATTATGCTTATATGATTGATAGAACGACAATTACTATACTTATTACACTCACTGTTATCAATCTAACTCATATTATTAACCATATTATGCAGATATGATCGATAGAACGACAATTACTATACTTATTACTCTTATTATTATCAATCTGACTCATATTATTAGCCATATTATGCTTATATGATCGATAGAACGACAATTACTATACTCATTACTCTTATTGTTATCAATCTAACTTATATTATTAGCCATATTATGCTTATATGATCGATAGAACGACAATTACTGTACTCATTACTCTTATTATTATCAATCTAACTCGTATTATTAACCCTATTATGCAGATATGATCGATAGAACTACAACTACTATACTCATTACTCTTATTATTATCAATCTAACTCACATTATTAGCCATATTATGCAGATATGATCGATAGAACGACAATTACTATACTTATTACTCTTATTATTATCAATCTGACTCATATTATTAGCCATATTATGCTTATATGATCGATAGAACGACAATTACTATACTCATTACTCTTATTATTATCAATCTAACTCATACTATTAGCCATATTATGCTTATATGATCGATAGAACGACAATTACTATACTCATTGCTCTTATTGTTATCAATCTAACTCATATTATTAGCCATATTATGCTTATATGATCGATAGAACGACAATTACTATACTCATTGCTCTTATTGTTATCAATCTAACTCATATTATTAGCCATATTATGCTTATATGATTGATAGAACGACAATTACTATACTCATTACTCTTATTATTATCAATCTAACTCATATTATTAGCCATATTATGCTTATATGATCGATAGAACGACAATTACTATACTTTTTACTCTTATTATTATCAATCTAACTCATGTTATTAGCCATATTATGCTTATATGATCGATAGAACGACAATTACCATACTTATTAGTCTTATTATTATCAATCTAACTCATATTATTAGCCATATTATGCTTATATGATCGATAGAACGACAATTACTATACTCACTACTGTTATTACTATCAATCTAACTCGTATTATTAGCCATACTATGCTTATATGATCGATAGAACGACAATTACTATACTCACTACTGTTATTACTATCAATCTAACTCGTATTATTAGCCATATTATGCTTATGTGATCGATAGAACGACAATTACTATACTTATTACGCTTATTATTATCAATCTAACTCATATTATTAGACATATTATGCTTATATGATCGATAGAACGACAATTACTATACTTATTAGACTTATTATTATCAATCTAACTTGTATTATTAGCCATATTATGCTTATATGATCGATAGAACGACAATTACTATTCTTTTTACTCTTATTATTATCAATCTAACTCCTATTATTAGCCATATTATGCTTATATGATCGATAGAACGACAATTACTATACTTATTAGTCTCATTATTATCAATCTAACTCATATTATTAGCCATATTATGCTTATATGATCGGTAGAACTACAATTACTATACTTATTTCTCTTATTATTATCAATCTAACTCATATTATTAGCCGTATTATGCTTATATGTTCGACAGAACAACAATTACTATACTTATTACACTCACTATTATCAATCTAACTCGTATTATTAGCCATATTATGCTTATATGATCGATAGAACGACAATTACTATTCTTTTTACTCTTATTATTATCAATCTAACACATATTATTAGCCATATTATGCTTCTATGATTGATAGAACGACAATTACTATACTTATTACACTCACTGTTATCAATCTAACTCATATTATTAACCATATTATGCAGATATGATCGATAGAACGACAATTACTATACTTATTACTCTTATTATTATCAATCTGACTCATATTATTAGCCATATTATGCTTATATGATCGATAGAACGACAATTACTATACTCATTACTCTTATTATTATCAATCTCACTCATATTATTAACCATATTATGCAGATATGATCGATAGAACTACAACTACTATACTCATTACTCTTATTATTATCAATCTAACTCACATTATTAGCCATATTATGCATATATGATCGATAGAACGACAATTACTATACTTTTTACTCTTATTATTATCAATCTAACTCATATTATTAGCCGTATTATGCTTATATGTTCGACAGAACAACAATTACTATACTTATTACACTCACTATTATCAATCTAACTCATATTATTAACCATATTATGCTTGTATGATCGGTAGAACGATAATTACTATACTTATTACTCTTATTATTATCAATCTAGCTCATATTATTAGCCATATTATGCTTATATGATCGATAGGACGACAATTACTATACTCATTACTCTTATTGTTATCAATCTAACTCATATTATTAGCCATATTATGCTTATATGATCGATAGAACGACAATTACTATACTCATTACTCTTATTGTTATCAATCTAACTCATATTATTAGGCATATTATGCTTATATGATCGATAGAACGACAATTACTATACTCACTACTGTTATTACTATCAATCTAACTCGTATTATTAGCCATATTATGCTTATGTGATCGATAGAACGACAATTACTACACTTATTACTCTTATTATTATCAATCTAACTCATATTATTAGCCATACTATGCTTATATGATAGATAGAACGACAATTACTATACTTATTAGTCTTATTATTATCAATCTAACTCATATTATTAGCCATATTATGCTTATATGATCGATAGAACGACAATTACTATACTTATTACTCTTATTATTATCAATCTAACTCATATTATTAGCCGTATTATGCTTATATGTTCGACAGAACAACAATTACTATACTTATTACACTCACTGTTATCAATCTAACTCATATTATTAACCATATTATGCAGATATGATCGATAGAACGACAATTACTATACTTATTACTCTTATTATTATCAATCTGACTCATATTATTAGCCATATTATGCTTATATGATCGATAGAACGACAATTACTATACTCATTACTCTTATTATTATCAATCCAACTCATTTTATTAGCCATATTATGCTTATATGATCGACAGAACGACAATTACTATACTCATTGCTCTTATTGTTATCAATCTAACTCATATTATTAGCCATATTATGCTTATATGATCGATAGAACGACAATTACTATACTCACTACTGTTATTACCATCAATCTAACTCGTATTATTAGCCATATTATGCTTATATGATCGATAGAACGACAATTACTATACTTATTACACTCACTGTTATCAATCTAACTCATATTATTAACCATATTATGCAGATATGATCGATAGAACGACAATTACTATACTTATTATTCTTATTATTATCAATCTGACTCATATTATTAGCCATATTATGCTTATATGATCGATAGAACGACAATTACTATACTCATTACTCTTATTATTATCAATCTAACTCATATTATTAACCATATTATGCAGATATGATCGATAGAACTACAACTACTATACTCATTACTCTTATTATTATCAATCCAACTCACATTATTAGCCATATTATGCATATATGATCGATAGAACGACAATTACGGTACTTATTACTCTTATTATTATCAATCTAACTCATATTATTAGCCGTATTATGCTTATATGATCGACAGAACGACAATTACTATACTTATTACACTCACTATTATCAATCTAACTCATATTATTAACCATATTATGCTTGTATGATCGGTAGAACGATAATTACTATACATATTACTCTTATTATTATCAATCTAGCTCATATTATTAGCCATATTATGCTTATATGATCGATAGAACGACAATTACTATACTCATTACTCTTATTGTTATCAATCTAACTCATATTATTAGCCATATTATGCTTATATGATCGATAGAACGACAATTACTATACTCATTACTCTTATTGTTAACAATCTAACTCATATTATTAGCCATATTATGCTTATATGATCGATAGAACGACAATTACTATACTCATTACTCTTACTGTTATCAATCTAACTCATATTATTAGCCATATTATGCTTGTATGATCGATAGAACGACAATTGCTATACTCACTACTGTTATTACTATCAATCTAACTCGTATTATTAGCCATATTATGCTTATGTGATCGATAGAACGACAATTACTATACTTATTACTCTTATTATTATCAATCTAACTCATATTATTAGCCATACTATGCTTATATGATAGATAGAACGACAATTACTATACTTATTAGTCTTATTATTATCAATCTAACTCATATTATTAGCCATATTATGCTTATATGATCGATAGAACGACAATTACTATACTTATTACTCTTATTATTATCAATCTAACTCATATTATTAGCCGTATTATGCTTATATGTTCGACAGAACAACAATTACTATACTTATTACACTCACTGTTATCAATCTAACTCATATTATTAACCATATTATGCAGATATGATCGATAGAACGACAATTACTATACTTATTACTCTTATTATTATCAATCTGACTCATATTATTAGCCATATTATGCTTATATGATCGATAGAACGACAATTACTATACTCATTACTCTTATTATTATCAATCTAACTCATATTATTAACCATATTATGCAGATATGATCGATAGAACTACAACTACTATACTCATTACTCTTATTATTATCAATCTAACTCACATTATTAGCCATATTATGCATATATGATCGATAGAACGACAATTACTATACTTATTACTCTTATTATTATCAATCTAACTCATATTATTAGCCGTATTATGCTTATATGTTCGACAGAACAACAATTACTATACTTATTACACTCACTATTATCAATCTAACTCATATTATTAACCATATTATGCTTGTATGATCGGTAGAACGATAATTACTATACTTATTACTCTTATTATTATCAATCTAGCTCATATTATTAGCCATATTATGCTTATATGATCGATAGAACGACAATTACTATACTCATTACTCTTATTGTTATCAATCTAACTCATATTATTAGCCATATTATGCTTATATGATCGATAGAACGACAATTACTATACTCATTACTCATATTGTTATCAATCTAACTCATATTATTAGCCATATTATGCTTACATGATCGATAGAACGACAATTACTATACTCACTACTGTTATTACTATCAATCTAACTCGTATTATTAGCCATATTATGCTTATGTGATCGATAGAACGACAATTACTATACTTATTACTCTTATTATTATCAATCTAACTCATATTATTAGCCATACTATGCTTATATGATCGATAGAACGACAATTACTTTACTTATTAGTCTTATTATTATCAATCTAACTCATATTATTAGCGATATTATGCTTATATGATCGATAGAACGACAATTACTATACTCATTACTCTTATTATTATCAATCTAACTCATATGATTAGCCATATTATGCTTGTATGATCGGTAGGACGATGATTACTATACTTATTACTCTTATTGTTATCAATCTAACTCATATTATTAGCCATATTATGCTTATACGATCGATAGAGCGACAATTACTATACTCATTACTCTTATTATTATCAATCTAACTCATATGATTAGCCATATTATGCTTGTATGATCGGTAGAACGACAATTACTATACTCACTACTGTTATTACTATCAATCTAACTCATATTATTAGCCATATTATGCTTATGTGATCGATAGAACGACAATTACTGTACTTATTACTCTTATTATTATCAATCTAACTCATGTTATTAGCCATACTATGCTTACATGATCGATAGAACGACAATTACTATACTTATTATTCTTATTATTATCAATCTGACTCATATTATTAGCCATATTATGCTTATATGATCGATAGAACGACAATTACTATACTCATTACTCTTATTATTATCAATCTAACTCATATTATTAACCATATTATGCAGATATGATCGATAGAACTACAACTACTATACTCATTACTCTTATTATTATCAATCCAACTCACATTATTAGCCATATTATGCATATATGATCGATAGAACGACAATTACGGTACTTATTACTCTTATTATTATCAATCTAACTCATATTATTAGCCGTATTATGCTTATATGATCGACAGAACGACAATTACTATACTTATTACACTCACTATTATCAATCTAACTCATATTATTAACCATATTATGCTTGTATGATCGGTAGAACGATAATTACTATACATATTACTCTTATTATTATCAATCTAGCTCATATTATTAGCCATATTATGCTTATATGATCGATAGAACGACAATTACTATACTCATTACTCTTATTGTTATCAATCTAACTCATATTATTAGCCATATTATGCTTATATGATCGATAGAACGACAATTACTATACTCATTACTCTTATTGTTAACAATCTAACTCATATTATTAGCCATATTATGCTTATATGATCGATAGAACGACAATTACTATACTCACTACTGTTATTACTATCAATTTAACTCGTATTATTAGCCATATTATGCTTATGTGATCGATAGAACGACAATTACTATACTTATTACTCTTATTATTATCAATCTAACTCATATTATTAGCCATATTATGCTTATATGATCGATAGAACGACAATTACTATACTCATTACTCTTACTGTTATCAATCTAACTCATATTATTAGCCATATTATGCTTGTATGATCGATAGAACGACAATTGCTATACTCACTACTGTTATTACTATCAATCTAACTCGTATTATTAGCCATATTATGCTTATGTGATCGATAGAACGACAATTACTATACTTATTACTCTTATTATTATCAATCTAACTCATATTATTAGCCATACTATGCTTATATGATAGATAGAACGACAATTACTATACTTATTAGTCTTATTATTATCAATCTAACTCATATTATTAGCCATATTATGCTTATATGATCGATAGAACGACAATTACTATACTTATTACTCTTATTATTATCAATCTAACTCATATTATTAGCCGTATTATGCTTATATGTTCGACAGAACAACAATTACTATACTTATTACACTCACTGTTATCAATCTAACTCATATTATTAACCATATTATGCAGATATGATCGATAGAACGACAATTACTATACTTATTACTCTTATTATTATCAATCTGACTCATATTATTAGCCATATTATGCTTATATGATCGATAGAACGACAATTACTATACTCATTACTCTTATTATTATCAATCTAACTCATATTATTAACCATATTATGCAGATATGATCGATAGAACTACAACTACTATACTCATTACTCTTATTATTATCAATCTAACTCACATTATTAGCCATATTATGCATATATGATCGATAGAACGACAATTACTATACTTATTACTCTTATTATTATCAATCTAACTCATATTATTAGCCGTATTATGCTTATATGTTCGACAGAACAACAATTACTATACTTATTACACTCACTATTATCAATCTAACTCATATTATTAACCATATTATGCTTGTATGATCGGTAGAACGATAATTACTATACTTATTACTCTTATTATTATCAATCTAGCTCATATTATTAGCCATATTATGCTTATATGATCGATAGAACGACAATTACTATACACATTACTCTTATTGTTATCAATCTAACTCATATTATTAGCCATATTATGCTTATATGATCGATAGAACGACAATTACTATACTCATTACTCTTATTGTTATCAATCTAACTCATATTATTAGCCATATTATGCTTACATGATCGATAGAACGACAATTACTATACTCACTACTGTTATTACTATCAATCTAACTCGTATTATTAGCCATATTATTCTTATGTGATCGATAGAACGACAATTACTATACTTATTACTCTTATTATTATCAATCTAACTCATATTATTAGCCATACTATGCTTATATGATCGATAGAACGACAATTACTTTACTTATTAGTCTTATTATTATCAATCTAACTCATATTATTAGCCATATTATGCTTATATGATCGATAGAACGACAATTACTATACTCATTACTCTTATTATTATCAATCTAACTCATATGATTAGCCATATTATGCTTGTATGATCGGTAGGACGATGATTACTATACTTATTACTCTTATTGTTATCAATCTAACTCATATTATTAGCCATATTATGCTTATATGATCGATAGAACGACAATTACTATACTCATTACTCTTATTATTATCAATCTAACTCATATTATTAGCCATATTATGCTTATGTGATCGATAGAACGACAATTACTGTACTTATTACTCTTATTATTATCAATCTAACTCATGTTATTAGCCATACTATGCTTACATGATCGATAGAACGACAATTACTATACTTATTATTCTTATTATTATCAATCTGACTCATATTATTAGCCATATTATGCTTATATGATCGATAGAACGACAATTACTATACTCATTACTCTTATTATTATCAATCTAACTCATATTATTAACCATATTATGCAGATATGATCGATAGAACTACAACTACTATACTCATTACTCTTATTATTATCAATCCAACTCACATTATTAGCCATATTATGCATATATGATCGATAGAACGACAATTACGGTACTTATTACTCTTATTATTATCAATCTAACTCATATTATTAGCCGTATTATGCTTATATGATCGACAGAACGACAATTACTATACTTATTACACTCACTATTATCAATCTAACTCATATTATTAACCATATTATGCTTGTATGATCGGTAGAACGATAATTACTATACTTATTACTCTTATTATTATCAATCTAGCTCATATTATTAGCCATATTATGCTTATATGATCGATAGAACGACAATTACTATACTCATTACTCTTATTGTTATCAATCTAACTCATATTATTAGCCATATTATGCTTATATGATCGATAGAACGACAATTACTATACTCATTACTCTTATTGTTAACAATCTAACTCATATTATTAGCCATATTATGCTTATATGATCGATAGAACGACAATTACTATACTCACTACTGTTATTACTATCAATTTAACTCGTATTATTAGCCATATTATGCTTATGTGATCGATAGAACGACAATTACTATACTTATTACTCTTATTATTATCAATCTAACTCATATTATTAGCCATATTATGCTTATATGATCGATAGAACGACAATTACTATACTCATTACTCTTACTGTTATCAATCTAACTCATATTATTAGCCATATTATGCTTGTATGATCGATAGAACGACAATTGCTATACTCACTACTGTTATTACTATCAATCTAACTCGTATTATTAGCCATATTATGCTTATGTGATCGATAGAACGACAATTACTATACTTATTACTCTTATTATTATCAATCTAACTCATATTATTAGCCATACTATGCTTATATGATAGATAGAACGACAATTACTATACTTATTAGTCTTATTATTATCAATCTAACTCATATTATTAGCCATATTATGCTTATATGACTGATAGAACGACAATTACTATACTTACTACACTCACTGTTATCAATCTAACTCATATTATTAACCATATTATGCAGATATGATCGATAGAACTACAACTACTATACTCATTACTCTTATTATTATCAATCTAACTCACATTATTACCCATATTATGCATATATGATCGATAGAACGACAATTACTATACTTATTACTCTTATTATTATCAATGTAACTCATATTATTAGCCGTATTATGCTTATATGATCGACAGAAGGACAATTACTATACTTATTACACTCACTGTTATCAATCTAACTCATATTATTAACCATATTATGCAGATATGATCGATAGAACTACAACTTCTATACTCATTACTCTTATTATTATCAATCTAACACATATTATTAGCCATATTATGCTTATGTGATCGATAGAACGACAATTACTATACTTATTACTCTTATTATTATCAATCTAACTCATATTATTAGCCATATTATGCTTATATGATCGATAGAACGACAATTACTATACTTATTAGTCTTATTATTATCAATCTAACTCATATTATTAGCCATATTATGCTTGTATGATCGATAGAACGACAATTACTATACTTATTAGTCTTATTATTATCAATCTAACTCGTATTATTGGCCATATTATGCTTATATGATCGATAGAACGACAATTACTCTTCTTTTTACTCTTATTATTATCAATCTAACTCATATTATTAGCCATATTATGCTTATATGATCGATAGAACGACAATTACAATACTTATTAGTCTTATTATTATCAATCTAACTCATATTATTAGCCATATTATGCTTATATGATAGGTAGAACAACAATTACTATACTTATTTCTCTTATTATTATCAATCTAACTCATATTATTAACCATATTATGCAGATATGATCGATAGAACTACAAATACTATATTCATTACTCTTATTATTATCAATCTAACACATATTATTAGCCATATTATGCTTATATGATTGATAGAACGACAATTACTATACTTATTACACTCACTGTTATCAATCTAACTCATATTATTAACCATATTATGCAGATATGATCGATAGAACGACAATTACTATACTTATTACTCTTATTATTATCAATCTGACTCATATTATTAGCCATATTATGCTTATATGATCGATAGAACGACAATTACTATACTCATTACTCTTATTGTTATCAATCTAACTTATATTATTAGCCATATTATGCTTATATGATCGATAGAACGACAATTACTGTACTCATTACTCTTATTATTATCAATCTAACTCATATTATTAACCATATTATGCAGATATGATCGATAGAACTACAACTACTATACTCATTACTCTTATTATTATCAATCTAACTCACATTATTAGCCATATTATGCAGATATGATCGATAGAACGACAATTACTATACTTATTACTCTTATTATTATCAATCTGACTCATATTATTAGCCATATTATGCTTATATGATCGATAGAACGACAATTACTATACTCATTACTCTTATTATTATCAATCTAACTCATACTATTAGCCATATTATGCTTATATGATCGATAGAACGACAATTACTATACTCATTGCTCTTATTGTTATCAATCTAACTCATATTATTAGCCATATTATGCTTATATGATCGATAGAACGACAATTACTATACTCATTGCTCTTATTGTTATCAATCTAACTCATATTATTAGCCATATTATGCTTATATGATTGATAGAACGACAATTACTATACTCATTACTCTTATTATTATCAATCTAACTCATATTATTAGCCATATTATGCTTATATGATCGATAGAACGACAATTACTATACTTTTTACTCTTATTATTATCAATCTAACTCATGTTATTAGCCATATTATGCTTATATGATCGATAGAACGACAATTACCATACTTATTAGTCTTATTATTATCAATCTAACTCATATTATTAGCCATATTATGCTTATATGATCGATAGAACGACAATTACTATACTCACTACTGTTATTACTATCAATCTAACTCGTATTATTAGCCATATTATGCTTATATGATCGATAGAACGACAATTACTATACTCACTACTGTTATTACTATCAATCTAACTCGTATTATTAGCCATATTATGCTTATGTGATCGATAGAACGACAATTACTATACTTATTACTCTTATTATTATCAATCTAACTCATATTATTAGACATATTATGCTTATATGATCGATAGAACGACAATTACTATACTTATTAGACTTATTATTATCAATCTAACTCGTATTATTAGCCATATTATGCTTATATGATCGATAGAACGACAATTACTATTCTTTTTACTCTTATTATTATCAATCTAACTCCTATTATTAGCCATATTATGCTTATATGATCGATAGAACGACAATTACTATACTTATTAGTCTTATTATTATCAATCTAACTCATATTATTAGCCATATTATGCTTATATGATCGGTAGAACTACAATTACTATACTTATTTCTCTTATTATTATCAATCTAACTCATATTATTAGCCGTATTATGCTTATATGTTCGACAGAACAACAATTACTATACTTATTACACTCACTATTATCAATCTAACTCGTATTATTAGCCATATTATGCTTATATGATCGATAGAACGACAATTACTATTCTTTTTACTCTTATTATTATCAATCTAACACATATTATTAGCCATATTATGCTTCTATGATTGATAGAACGACAATTACTATACTTATTACACTCACTGTTATCAATCTAACTCATATTATTAACCATATTATGCAGATATGATCGATAGAACGACAATTACTATACTTATTACTCTTATTATTATCAATCTGACTCATATTATTAGCCATATTATGCTTATATGATCGATAGAACGACAATTACTGTACTCATTACTCTTATTATTATCAATCTCACTCATATTATTAACCATATTATGCAGATATGATCGATAGAACTACAACTACTATACTCATTACTCTTATTATTATCAATCTAACTCACATTATTAGCCATATTATGCATATATGATCGATAGAACGACAATTACTATACTTATTACTCTTATTATTATCAATCTAACTCATATTATTAGCCGTATTATGCTTATATGTTCGACAGAACAACAATTACTATACTTATTACACTCACTATTATCAATCTAACTCATATTATTAACCATATTATGCTTGTATGATCGGTAGAACGATAATTACTATACTTATTACTCTTATTATTATCAATCTAGCTCATATTATTAGCCATATTATGCTTATATGATCGATAGAACGACAATTACTATACTCATTACTCTTATTGTTATCAATCTAACTCGTATTATTAGCCATATTATGCTTATATGATCGATAGAACGACAATTACTATACTCATTACTCTTATTGTTATCAATCTAACTCATATTATTAGCCATATTATGCTTATATGATCGATAGAACGACAATTACTATACTCACTACTGTTATTACTATCAATCTAACTCGTATTATTAGCCATATTATGCTTATGTGATCGATAGAACGACAATTACTATTCTTTTTACTCTTATTATTATCAATCTAACTCCTATTATTAGCCATATTATGCTTATATGATCGATAGAACGACAATTACTATACTTATTAGTCTTATTATTATCAATCTAACTCATATTATTAGCCATATTATGCTTATATGATCGGTAGAACTACAATTACTATACTTATTTCTCTTATTATTATCAATCTAACTCATATTATTAGCCGTATTATGCTTATATGTTCGACAGAACAACAATTACTATACTTATTACACTCACTATTATCAATCTAACTCGTATTATTAGCCATATTATGCTTATATGATCGATAGAACGACAATTACTATTCTTTTTACTCTTATTATTATCAATCTAACACATATTATTAGCCATATTATGCTTCTATGATTGATAGAACGACAATTACTATACTTATTACACTCACTGTTATCAATCTAACTCATATTATTAACCATATTATGCAGATATGATCGATAGAACGACAATTACTATACTTATTACTCTTATTATTATCAATCTGACTCATATTATTAGCCATATTATGCTTATATGATCGATAGAACGACAATTACTGTACTCATTACTCTTATTATTATCAATCTCACTCATATTATTAACCATATTATACAGATATGATCGACAGAACTACAACTACTATACTCATTACTCTTATTATTATCAATCTAACTCACATTATTAGCCATATTATGCATATATGATCGATAGAACGACAATTACTATACTTATTACTCTTATTATTATCAATCTAACTCATATTATTAGCCGTATTATGCTTATATGTCCGACAGAACAACAATTACTATACTTATTACACTCACTATTATCAATCTAACTCATATTATTAACCATATTATGCTTGTATGATCGGTAGAACGATAATTACTATACTTATTACTCTTATTATTATCAATCTAGCTCATATTATTAGCCATATTATGCTTATATGATCGATAGAACGACAATTACTATACTCATTACTCTTATTGTTATCAATCTAACTCATATTATTAGCCATATTATGCTTATATGATCGATAGAACGACAATTACTATACTCATTACTCTTATTGTTATCAATCTAACTCATATTATTAGCCATATTATGCTTATATGATCGATAGAACGACAATTACTATACTCACTACTGTTATTACTATCAATCTAACTCGTATTATTAGCCATATTATGCTTATGTGATCGATAGAACGACAATTACTATACTTATTACTCTTATTATTATCAATCTAACTCATATTATTAGCCATACTATGCTTATATGATAGATAGAACGACAATTACTATACTTATTAGTCTTATTATTATCAATCTAACTCATATTATTAGCCATATTATGCTTATATGATCGATAGAACGACAATTACTATACTTATTACTCTTATTATTATCAATCTAACTCCTATTATTAGCCATATTATGCTTATATGATCGATAGAACGACAATTACTATACTTTTTAGTCTTATTATTATCAATCTAACTCATATTATTAGCCATATTATGCTTATATGATCGGTAGAACTACAATTACTATACTTATTTCTCTTATTATTATCAATCTAACTCATATTATTAGCCGTATTATGCTTATATGTTCGACAGAACAACAATTACTATACTTATTACACCCACTATTATCAATCTAACTCGTATTATTAGCCATATTATGCTTATATGATCGATAGAACGACAATTACTATTCTTTTTACTCTTATTATTATCAATCTAACACATATTATTAGCCATATTATGCTTATATGATCGATAGAACGACAATTACTATACTCACTACTGTTATTACTATCAATCTAACTCGTATTATTAGCCATATTATGCTTATATGATCGATAGAACGACAATTACTATACTCACTACTGTTATTACTATCAATCTAACTCGTATTATTAGCCATATTATGCTTATGTGATCGATAGAACGACAATTACTATACTTATTACTCTTATTATTATCAATCTAACTCATATTATTAGACATATTATGCTTATATGATCGATAGAACGACAATTACTATACTTATTAGACTTATTATTATCAATCTAACTCGTATTATTAGCCATATTATGCTTATATGATCGATAGAACGACAATTACTATTCTTTTTACTCTTATTATTATCAATCTAACTCCTATTATTAGCCATATTATGCTTATATGATCGATAGAACGACAATTACCATACTTATTAGTCTTATTATTATCAATCTAACTCATATTATTAGCCATATTATGCTTATATGATCGATAGAACGACAATTACTATACTCACTACTGTTATTACTATCAATCTAACTCGTATTATTAGCCATATTATGCTTATATGATCGATAGAACGACAATTACTATACTCACTACTGTTATTACTATCAATCTAACTCGTATTATTAGCCATATTATGCTTATGTGATCGATAGAACGACAATTACTATACTTATTACTCTTATTATTATCAATCTAACTCATATTATTAGACATATTATGCTTATATGATCGATAGAACGACAATTACTATACTTATTAGACTTATTATTATCAATCTAACTCGTATTATTAGCCATATTATGCTTATATGATCGATAGAACGACAATTACTATTCTTTTTACTCTTATTATTATCAATCTAACTCCTATTATTAGCCATATTATGCTTATATGATCGATCGAACGACAATTACTATACTTATTAGTCTTATTATTATCAATCTAACTCATATTATTAGCCATATTATGCTTATATGATCGGTAGAACTACAATTACTATACTTATTTCTCTTATTATTATCAATCTAACTCATATTATTAGCCGTATTATGCTTATATGTTCGACAGAACAACAATTACTATACTTATTACACTCACTATTATCAATCTAACTCGTATTATTAGCCATATTATGCTTATATGATCGATAGAACGACAATTACTATTCTTTTTACTCTTATTATTATCAATCTAACACATATTATTAGCCATATTATGCTTCTATGATTGATAGAACGACAATTACTATACTTATTACACTCACTGTTATCAATCTAACTCATATTATTAACCATATTATGCAGATATGATCGATAGAACGACAATTACTATACTTATTACTCTTATTATTATCAATCTGACTCATATTATTAGCCATATTATGCTTATATGATCGATAGAACGACAATTACTGTACTCATTACTCTTATTATTATCAATCTCACTCATATTATTAACCATATTATACAGATATGATCGACAGAACTACAACTACTATACTCATTACTCTTATTATTATCAATCTAACTCACATTATTAGCCATATTATGCATATATGATCGATAGAACGACAATTACTATACTTATTACTCTTATTATTATCAATCTAACTCATATTATTAGCCGTATTATGCTTATATGTCCGACAGAACAACAATTACTATACTTATTACACTCACTATTATCAATCTAACTCATATTATTAACCATATTATGCTTGTATGATCGGTAGAACGATAATTACTATACTTATTACTCTTATTATTATCAATCTAGCTCATATTATTAGCCATATTATGCTTATATGATCGATAGAACGACAATTACTATACTCATTACTCTTATTGTTATCAATCTAACTCATATTATTAGCCATATTATGCTTATATGATCGATAGAACGACAATTACTATACTCATTACTCTTATTGTTATCAATCTAACTCATATTATTAGCCATATTATGCTTATATGATCGATAGAACGACAATTACTATACTCACTACTGTTATTACTATCAATCTAACTCGTATTATTAGCCATATTATGCTTATGTGATCGATAGAACGACAATTACTATACTTATTACTCTTATTATTATCAATCTAACTCATATTATTAGCCATACTATGCTTATATGATAGATAGAACGACAATTACTATACTTATTAGTCTTATTATTATCAATCTAACTCATATTATTAGCCATATTATGCTTATATGATCGATAGAACGACAATTACTATACTTATTACTCTTATTATTATCAATCTAACTCCTATTATTAGCCATATTATGCGTATATGATCGATAGAACGACAATTACTATACTTATTAGTCTTATTATTATCAATCTAACTCATATTATTAGCCATATTATGCTTATATGATCGGTAGAACTACAATTACTATACTTATTTCTCTTATTATTATCAATCTAACTCATATTATTAGCCGTATTATGCTTATATGTTCGACAGAACAACAATTACTATACTTATTACACTCACTATTATCAATCTAACTCGTATTATTAGCCATATTATGCTTATATGATCGATAGAACGACAATTACTATACTCATTACTCTTATTGTTATCAATCTAACTTATATTATTAGCCATATTATGCTTATATGATCGATAGAACGACAATTACTGTACTCATTACTCTTATTATTATCAATCTAACTCATATTATTAACCATATTATGCAGATATGATCGATAGAACTACAACTACTATACTCATTACTCTTATTATTATCAATCTAACTCACATTATTAGCCATATTATGCAGATATGATCGATAGAACGACAATTACTATACTTATTACTCTTATTATTATCAATCTGACTCATATTATTAGCCATATTATGCTTATATGATCGATAGAACGACAATTACTATACTCATTACTCTTATTATTATCAATCTAACTCATACTATTAGCCATATTATGCTTATATGATCGATAGAACGACAATTACTATACTCATTGCTCTTATTGTTATCAATCTAACTCATATTATTAGCCATATTATGCTTATATGATCGATAGAACGACAATTACTATACTCATTACTCTTATTGTTATCAATCTAACTCATATTATTAGCCATATTATGCTTATATGATCGATAGAACCACAATTACTATACTCACTACTGTTATTACTATCAATCTAACTCGTATTATTAGCCATATTATGCTTATGTGATCGATAGAACGACAATTACTATACTCATTACTCTTATTGTTATCAATCTAACTCATATTATTAGCCATATTATGCTTATATGATCGATAGAACGACAATTACTATACTCATTACTCTTATTGTTATCAATCTAACTCATATTATTAGCCATATTATGCTTATATGATCGATAGAACGACAATTACTATACTCACTACTGTTATTACTATCAATCTAACTCGTATTATTAGCCATATTATGCTTATGTGATCGATAGAACGACAATTACTATACTTATTACTCTTATTATTATCAATCTAACTCATATTATTAGCCATACTATGCTTATATGATAGATAGAACGACAATTACTATACTTATTAGTCTTATTATTATCAATCTAACTCATATTATTAGCCATATTATGCTTATATGATCGATAGAACGACAATTACTATACTTATTACTCTTATTATTATCAATCTAACTCATATTATTAGCCGTATTATGCTTATATGTTCGACAGAACAACAATTACTATACTTATTACACTCACTGTTATCAATCTAACTCATATTATTAACCATATTATGCAGATATGATCGATAGAACGACAATTACTATACTTATTACTCTTATTATTATCAATCTGACTCATATTATTAGCCATATTATGCTTATATGATCGATAGAACGACAATTACTATACTCGTTACTCTTATTATTATCAATCTAACTCATATTATTAACCATATTATGCAGATATGATCGATAGAACTACAACTACTATACTCATTACTCTTCTTATTATCAATCTAACTCACATTATTAGCCATATTGTGCATATATGATCGATAGAACGACAATTACTATACTTATTACTCTTATTATTATCAATCTAACTCATATTATTAGCCGTATTATGCTTATATGTTCGACAGAACAACAATTACTATACTTATTACACTCACTATTATCAATCTAACTCATATTATTAACCATATTATGCTTGTATGATCGGTAGAACGATAATTACTATACTTATTACTCTTATTATTATCAATCTAGCTCATATTATTAGCCATATTATGCTTATATGATCGATAGAACGACAATTACTATACTCATTACTCTTATTGTTATCAATCTAACTCATATTATTAGCCATATTATGCTTATATGATCGATAGAACGACAATTACTATACTCATTACTCTTATTGTTATCAATCTAACTCATATTATTAGCCATATTATGCTTACATGATCGATAGAACGACAATTACTATACTCACTACTGTTATTACTATCAATCTAACTCGTATTATTAGCCATATTATGCTTATGTGATCGATAGAACGACAATTGCTATACTTATTACTCTTATTATTATCAATCTAACTCATATTATTAGCCATACTATGCTTATATGATCGATAGAACGACAATTACTTTACTTATTAGTCTTATTATTATCAATCTAACTCATATTATTAGCCATATTATGCTTATATGATCGATAGAACGACAATTACTATACTCATTACTCTTATTATTATCAATCTAACTCATATGATTAGCCATATTATGCTTATATGATCGATAGAACGACAATTACTGTACTCATTACTCTTATTATTATCAATCTCACTCATATTATTAACCATATTATACAGATATGATCGACAGAACTACAACTACTATACTCATTACTCTTATTATTATCAATCTAACTCACATTATTAGCCATATTATGCATATATGATCGATAGAACGACAATTACTATACTTATTACTCTTATTATTATCAATCTAACTCATATTATTAGCCGTATTATGCTTATATGTCCGACAGAACAACAATTACTATACTTATTACACTCACTATTATCAATCTAACTCATATTATTAACCATATTATGCTTGTATGATCGGTAGAACGATAATTACTATACTTATTACTCTTATTATTATCAATCTAGCTCATATTATTAGCCATATTATGCTTATATGATCGATAGAACGACAATTACTATACTCATTACTCTTATTGTTATCAATCTAACTCATATTATTAGCCATATTATGCTTATATGATCGATAGAACGACAATTACTATACTCATTACTCTTATTGTTATCAATCTAACTCATATTATTAGCCATATTATGCTTATATGATCGATAGAACGACAATTACTATACTCACTACTGTTATTACTATCAATCTAACTCGTATTATTAGCCATATTATGCTTATGTGATCGATAGAACGACAATTACTATACTTATTACTCTTATTATTATCAATCTAACTCATATTATTAGCCATACTATGCTTATATGATAGATAGAACGACAATTACTATACTTATTAGTCTTATTATTATCAATCTAACTCATATTATTAGCCATATTATGCTTATATGATCGATAGAACGACAATTACTATACTTATTACTCTTATTATTATCAATCTAACTCCTATTATTAGCCATATTATGCTTATATGATCGATAGAACGACAATTACTATACTTATTAGTCTTATTATTATCAATCTAACTCATATTATTAGCCATATTATGCTTATATGATCGGTAGAACTACAATTACTATACTTATTTCTCTTATTATTATCAATCTAACTCATATTATTAGCCGTATTATGCTTATATGTTCGACAGAACAACAATTACTATACTTATTACACTCACTATTATCAATCTAACTCGTATTATTAGCCATATTATGCTTATATGATCGATAGAACGACAATTACTATACTCATTACTCTTATTGTTATCAATCTAACTTATATTATTAGCCATATTATGCTTATATGATCGATAGAACGACAATTACTGTACTCATTACTCTTATTATTATCAATCTAACTCATATTATTAACCATATTATGCAGATATGATCGATAGAACTACAACTACTATACTCATTACTCTTATTATTATCAATCTAACTCACATTATTAGCCATATTATGCAGATATGATCGATAGAACGACAATTACTATACTTATTACTCTTATTATTATCAATCTGACTCATATTATTAGCCATATTATGCTTATATGATCGATAGAACGACAATTACTATACTCATTACTCTTATTATTATCAATCTAACTCATACTATTAGCCATATTATGCTTATATGATCGATAGAACGACAATTACTATACTCATTGCTCTTATTGTTATCAATCTAACTCATATTATTAGCCATATTATGCTTATATGATCGATAGAACGACAATTACTATACTCATTACTCTTATTGTTATCAATCTAACTCATATTATTAGCCATATTATGCTTATATGATCGATAGAACCACAATTACTATACTCACTACTGTTATTACTATCAATCTAACTCGTATTATTAGCCATATTATGCTTATGTGATCGATAGAACGACAATTACTATACTCATTACTCTTATTGTTATCAATCTAACTCATATTATTAGCCATATTATGCTTATATGATCGATAGAACGACAATTACTATACTCATTACTCTTATTGTTATCAATCTAACTCATATTATTAGCCATATTATGCTTATATGATCGATAGAACGACAATTACTATACTCACTACTGTTATTACTATCAATCTAACTCGTATTATTAGCCATATTATGCTTATGTGATCGATAGAACGACAATTACTATACTTATTACTCTTATTATTATCAATCTAACTCATATTATTAGCCATACTATGCTTATATGATAGATAGAACGACAATTACTATACTTATTAGTCTTATTATTATCAATCTAACTCATATTATTAGCCATATTATGCTTATATGATCGATAGAACGACAATTACTATACTTATTACTCTTATTATTATCAATCTAACTCATATTATTAGCCGTATTATGCTTATATGTTCGACAGAACAACAATTACTATACTTATTACACTCACTGTTATCAATCTAACTCATATTATTAACCATATTATGCAGATATGATCGATAGAACGACAATTACTATACTTATTACTCTTATTATTATCAATCTGACTCATATTATTAGCCATATTATGCTTATATGATCGATAGAACGACAATTACTATACTCGTTACTCTTATTATTATCAATCTAACTCATATTATTAACCATATTATGCAGATATGATCGATAGAACTACAACTACTATACTCATTACTCTTCTTATTATCAATCTAACTCACATTATTAGCCATATTGTGCATATATGATCGATAGAACGACAATTACTATACTTATTACTCTTATTATTATCAATCTCACTCATATTATTAGCCGTATTATGCTTATATGTTCGACAGAACAACAATTACTATACTTATTACACTCACTATTATCAATCTAACTCATATTATTAACCATATTATGCTTGTATGATCGGTAGAACGATAATTACTATACTTATTACTCTTATTATTATCAATCTAGCTCATATTATTAGCCATATTATGCTTATATGATCGATAGAACGACAATTACTATACTCATTACTCTTATTGTTATCAATCTAACTCATATTATTAGCCATATTATGCTTATATGATCGATAGAACGACAATTACTATACTCATTACTCTTATTGTTATCAATCTAACTCATATTATTAGCCATATTATGCTTACATGATCGATAGAACGACAATTACTATACTCACTACTGTTATTACTATCAATCTAACTCGTATTATTAGCCATATTATGCTTATGTGATCGATAGAACGACAATTACTATACTTATTACTCTTATTATTATCAATCTAACTCATATTATTAGCCATACTATGCTTATATGATCGATAGAACGACAATTACTTTACTTATTAGTCTTATTATTATCAATCTAACTCATATTATTAGCCATATTATGCTTATATGATCGATAGAACGACAATTACTATACTCATTACTCTTATTATTATCAATCTAACTCATATGATTAGCCATATTATGCTTATATGATCGATAGAACGACAATTACTATACTCATTACTCTTATTATTATCAATCTAACTCATATGATTAGCCATATTATGCTTGTATGATCGGTAGGACGATGATTACTATACTTATTACTCTTATTGTTATCAATCTAACTCATATTATTAGCCATATTATGCTTATATGATCGATAGAACGACAATTACTATACTCATTACTCTTATTATTATCAATCTAACTCGTATTATTAGCCATATTATGCTTATATGATCGATAGAACGACAATTACTATACTCATTACTCTTATTGTTATCAATCTAACTCATATTATTAGCCATATTATGCTTATATGATCGATAGAACGACAATTACTATACTCATTACTCTTATTGTTAACAATCTAACTCATATTATTAGCCATATTATGCTTGTATGATCGATAGAACGACAATTGCTATACTCACTACTGTTATTACTATCAATCTAACTCGTATTATTAGCCATATTATGCTTATGTGATCGATAGAACGACAATTACTATACTTATTACTCTTATTATTATCAATCTAACTCATATTATTAGCCATACTATGCTTATATGATAGATAGAACGACAATTACTATACTTATTAGTCTTATTATTATCAATCTAACTCATATTATTAGCCATATTATGCTTATATGATTGATAGAACGACAATTACTATACTTACTACACTCACTGTTATCAATCTAACTCATATTAGTAACCATATTATGCAGATATGATCGATAGAACGACAATTACTATACTTATTACTCTTATTATTATCAATGTAACTCATATTATTAGCCGTATTATGCTTATATGATCGACAGAAGGACAATTACTATACTTATTACACTCACTGTTATCAATCTAACACATATTATTAACCATATTATGCAGATATGATCGATAGGACTACAACTTCTATACTCATTACTCTTATTATTATCAATCTAACACATATTATTAGCCATATTATGCTTATGTGATCGATAGGACGACAATTACTATACTTATTACTCTTATTATTATCAATCTAACACATATTATTAGCCATATTATGCTTATATGATTGATAGAACGACAATTACTACACTTATTACCCTCACTGTTATCAATCTAACTCATATTATTAACCACATTATGCAGATATGATCGATAGAACTACAATTACTATACTCATTACTCTTATTATTATCAATCTAACTCATATTATTAGCCATATTATGCTTACATGATTGATAAAACGACAATTACTATACTTACTACACTCACTGTTATCAATCTAACTCATATTATTAACCATATTATGCAGATTTGATCGATAGAACTACAACTACTATATTCATTACTCTTATTATTATCAATCTAACTCGTATTATTAGCCATATTATGCTTATATGATCGATAGAACGACAATTACTATACTCATTACTCTTATTATTATCAATCTAACTCATATGATTAGCCATATTATGCTTGTATGATCGATAGAACGACAATTACTATACTTATTACTCTTATTATTATCAATCTAACTCATATTATTAGCCGTATTATGCTTATATGTTCGACAGAACGACAATTACTATACTTTTTACTCTTATTATTATCAATCTAACTCATGTTATTAGCCATATTATGCTTATATGATCGATAGAACGACAATTACTATACTTATTACTCTTATTATTATCAATCTAACTCATGTTATTAGCCATACTATGCTTACATGATCGATAGAACGACAATTACTATACTTATTATTCTTATTATTATCAATCTGACTCATATTATTAGCCATATTATGCTTATATGATCGATAGAACGACAATTACTATACTCATTACTCTTATTATTATCAATCTAACTCATATTATTAACCATATTATGCAGATATGATCGATAGAACTACAACTACTATACTCATTACTCTTATTATTATCAATCCAACTCACATTATTAGCCATATTATGCATATATGATCGATAGAACGACAATTACGGTACTTATTACTCTTATTATTATCAAGCTAACTCATATTATTAGCCGTATTATGCTTATATGATCGACAGAACGACAATTACTATACTTATTACACTCACTATTATCAATCTAACTCATATTATTAACCATATTATGCTTGTATGATCGGTAGAACGATAATTACTATACTTATTACTCTTATTGTTATCAATCTAGCTCATATTATTAGCCATATTATGCTTATATGATCGATAGAACGACAATTACTATACTCATTACTCTTATTGTTATCAATCTAACTCATATTATTAGCCATATTATGCTTATATGATCGATAGAACGACAATTACTATACTCATTACTCTTATTGTTAACAATCTAACTCATATTATTAGCCATATTATGCTTATATGATCGATAGAACGACAATTACTATACTCACTACTGTTATTACTATCAATTTAACTCGTATTATTAGCCATATTATGCTTATGTGATCGATAGAACGACGATTACTATACTTATTACTCTTATTATTATCAATCTAACTCATATTATTAGCCATATTATGCTTATATGATCGATAGAACGACAATTACTATACTAATTACTCTTACTGTTATCAATCTAACTCATATTATTAGCCATATTATGCTTGTATGATCGATAGAACGACAATTGCTATACTCACTACTGTTATTACTATCAATCTAACTCGTATTATTAGCCATATTATGCTTATGTGATCGATAGAACGACAATTACTATACTTATTACTCTTATTATTATCAATCTAACTCATATTATTAGCCATACTATGCTTATATGATAGATAGAACGACAATTACTATACTTATTAGTCTTATTATTATCAATCTAACTCATATTATTAGCCATATTATGCTTATATGATCGATAGAACGACAATTACTATACTTCTTACTCTTATTATTATCAATCTAACTCATATTATTAGCCGTATTATGCTTATATGTTCGACAGAACAACAATTACTATACTTATTACACTCACTGTTATCAATCTAACTCATATTATTAACCATATTATGCAGATATGATCGATAGAACGACAATTACTATACTTATTACTCTTATTATTATCAATCTGACTCATATTATTAGCCATATTATGCTTATATGATCGATAGAACGACAATTACTATACTCATTACTCTTATTATTATCAATCTAACTCATATTATTAACCATATTATGCAGATATGATCGATAGAACTACAACTACTATACTCATTACTCTTATTATTATCAATCTAACTCACATTATTAGCCATATTATGCATATATGATCGATAGAACGACAATTACTATACTTATTACTCTTATTATTATCAATCTAACTCATATTATTAGCCGTATTATGCTTATATGTTCGACAGAACAACAATTACTATACTTATTACACTCACTATTATCAATCTAACTCATATTATTAACCATATTATGCTTGTATGATCGGTAGAACGATAATTACTATACTTATTACACTTATTATTATCAATCTAGCTCATATTATTAGCCATATTATGCTTATATGATCGATAGAACGACAATTACTATACTCATTACTCTTATTGTTATCAATCTAACTCATATTATTAGCCATATTATGCTTATATGATCGATAGAACGACAATTACTATACTCATTACTCTTATTGTTATGAATCTAACTCATATTATTAGCCATATTATGCTTACATGATCGATAGAACGACAATTACTATACTCACTACTGTTATTACTATCAATCTAACTCGTATTATTAGCCATATTATGCTTATGTGATCGATAGAACGACAATTACTATACTTATTACTCTTATTATTATCAATCTAACTCATATTATTAGCAATACTATGCTTATATGATCGATAGAACGACAATTACTTTACTTATTAGTCTTATTATTATCAATCTAACTCATATTATTAGCCATATTATGCTTATATGATCGATAGAACGACAATTACTATACTCATTACTCTTATTATTATCAATCTAACTCATATTATTTGCCATATTATGCTTATATGATCGATAGAACGACAAATACTATACTTATTACACTCACTGTTATCAATCTAACTCATATTATTAACCATATTATGCAGATATGATCGATAGAACTACAACTACTATACTCATTACTCTTATTATTATCAATCTAACTCACATTATTACCCATATTATGCATATATGATCGATAGAACGACAATTACTATACTTATTACTCTTATTATTATCAATGTAACTCATATTATTAGCCGTATTATGCTTATATGATCGACAGAAGGACAATTACTATACTTATTACACTCACTGTTATCAATCTAACTCATATTATTAACCATATTATGCAGATATGATCGATAGAACTACAACTTCTATACTCATTACTCTTATTATTATCAATCTAACAATATTATTAGCCATATTATGCTTATGTGATCGATAGAACGACAATTACTATACTTATTACTCTTATTATTATCAATCTAACTCATATTATTAGCCATATTATGCTTATATGATCGATAGAACGACAATTACTATACTTATTAGTCTTATTATTATCAATCTAACTCATATTATTAGCCATATTATGCTTGTATGATCGATAGAACGACAATTACTATACTTATTAGTCTTATTATTATCAATCTAACTCGTATTATTAGCCATATTATGCTTATATGATCGATAGAACGACAATTACTATTCTTTTTACTCTTATTATTATCAATCTAACTCATATTATTAGCCATATTATGCTTATATGATCGATAGAACGACAATTACAATACTTATTAGTCTTATTATTATCAATCTAACTCATATTATTAGCCATATTATGCTTATATGATCGGTAGAACAACAATTACTATACTTATTTCTCTTATTATTATCAATCTAACTCATATTATTAACCATATTATGCAGATATGATCGATAGAACTACAAATACTATATTCATTACTCTTATTATTATCAATCTAACACATATTATTAGCCATGTTATGCTTATATGATTGATAGAACGACAATTACTATACTTATTACACTCACTGTTATCAATCTAACTCATATTATTAACCATATTATGCAGATATGATCGATAGAACGACAATTACTATACTTATTACTCTTATTATTATCAATCTGACTCATATTATTAGCCATATTATGCTTATATGATCGATAGAACGACAATTACTATACTCATTACTCTTATTGTTATCAATCTAACTTATATTATTAGCCATATTATGCTTATATGATCGATAGAACGACAATTACTGTACTCATTACTCTTATTATTATCAATCTAACTCATATTATTAACCATATTATGCAGATATGATCGATAGAACTACAACTACTATACTCATTACTCTTATTATTATCAATCTAACTCACATTATTAGCCATATTATGCAGATATGATCGATAGAACGACAATTACTATACTTATTACTCTTATTATTATCAATCTGACTCATATTATTAGCCATATTATGCTTATATGATCGATAGAACGACAATTACTATACTCATTACTCTTATTATTATCAATCTAACTCATACTATTAGCCATATTATGCTTATATGATCGATAGAACGACAATTACTATACTCATTGCTCTTATTGTTATCAATCTAACTCATATTATTAGCCATATTATGCTTATATGATCGATAGAACGACAATTACTATACTCATTGCTCTTATTGTTATCAATCTAACTCATATTATTAGCCATATTATGCTTATATGATTGATAGAACGACAATTACTATACTCATTACTCTTATTATTATCAATCTAACTCATATTATTAGCCATATTATGCTTATATGATCGATAGAACGACAATTACTATACTTTTTACTCTTATTATTATCAATCTAACTCATGTTATTAGCCATATTATGCTTATATGATCGATAGAACGACAATTACCATACTTATTAGTCTTATTATTATCAATCTAACTCATATTATTAGCCATATTATGCTTATATGATCGATAGAACGACAATTACTATACTCACTACTGTTATTACTATCAATCTAACTCGTATTATTAGCCATATTATGCTTATATGATCGATAGAACGACAATTACTATACTCACTACTGTTATTACTATCAATCTAACTCGTATTATTAGCCATATTATGCTTATGTGATCGATAGAACGACAATTACTATACTTATTACTCTTACTATTATCAATCTAACTCATATTATTAGACATATTATGCTTATATGATCGATAGAACGACAATTACTATACTTATTAGACTTATTATTATCAATCTAACTCGTATTATTAGCCATATTATGCTTATATGATCGATAGAACGACAATTACTATTCTTTTTACTCTTATTATTATCAATCTAACTCCTATTATTAGCCATATTATGCTTATATGATCGATAGAACGACAATTACTATACTTATTACACTCACTATTATCAATCTAACTCGTATTATTAGCCATATTATGCTTATATGATCGATAGAACGACAATTACTATTCTTTTTACTCTTATTATTATCAATCTAACACATATTATTAGCCATATTATGCTTCTATGATTGATAGAACGACAATTACTATACTTATTACACTCACTGTTATCAATCTAACTCACATTTTTAACCATATTATGCAGATATGATCGATAGAACGACAATTACTATACTTATTACTCTTATTATTATCAATCTGACTCATATTATTAGCCATATTATGCTTATATGATCGATAGAACGACAATTACTATACTCATTACTCTTATTATTATCAATCTCACTCATATTATTAACCATATTATGCAGATATGATCGATAGAACTACAACTACTATACTCATTACTCTTATTATTATCAATCTAACTCACATTATTAGCCATATTATGCATATATGATCGATAGAACGACAATTACTATACTTATTACTCTTATTATTATCAATCTAACTCATATTATTAGCCGTATTATGCTTATATGTTCGACAGAACAACAATTACTATACTTATTACACTCACTATTATCAATCTAACTCATATTATTAACCATATTATGCTTGTATGATCGGTAGAACGATAATTACTATACTTATTACTCTTATTATTATCAATCTAGTTCATATTATTAGCCATATTATGCTTATATGATCGATAGAACGACAATTACTATACTCATTACTCTTATTGTTATCAATCTAACTCATATTATTAGCCATATTATGCTTATATGATCGATAGAACGACAATTACTATACTCATTACTCTTATTGTTATCAATCTAACTCATATTATTAGCCATATTATGCTTATATGATCGATAGAACGACAATTACTATACTCACTACTGTTATTACTATCAATCTAACTCGTATTATTAGCCATATTATGCTTATGTGATCGATAGAACGACAATTACTATACTTATTACTCTTATTATTATCAATCTGACTCATATTATTAGCCGTATTATGCTTATATGATCGATAGAACGACAATTACTATACTCACTACTGTTATTACTATCAATCTAACTCGTATTATTAGCCATATTATGCTTATGTGATCGATAGAACGACAATTACTATACTTATTACTCTTATTATTATCAATCTAACTCATATTATTAGCCATATTATGCTTATATGATCGATAGAACGACAATTACTATACTTATTAGTCTTATTATTATCAATCTAACTCATATTATTAGCCATATTATGCTTATATGATCGATAGAACGACAATTACTATACTCATTACTCTTATTGTTATCAATCTAACTCATATTATTAGCCATATTATGCTTATATGATCGATAGAACGACAATTACTATTCTTTTTACGCTTATTATTATCAATCTAACTCATATTATTAGCCATATTATGCTTATATGATCGATAGAACGACAATTACTATACTCATTACTCTTATTATTATCAATCTAACTCATATGATTAGCCATATTATGCTTACATGATCGATAGAACGACAATAACTATACTCATTACTCTTATTATTATCAATCTAACTCATTTTATTAGCCATATTATGCTTATATGATCGATAGAACGACAATTACTATACTCATTACTCTTATTATTATCAATCTAACTCATATTATTAGCCATATTATGCTTATATGATCGATAGAACGACAATTACTATACTCACTACTGTTATTACTATCAATCTAACTCATATTATTAGCCATATTATGCTTATGTGATCGATAGAACGACAATTACTATACTTATTAGTCTTATTATTATCAATCTAACTCATATTATTAGCCATATTATGCTTGTATGATCGGTAGAACGATAATTACTATACTTATTACTCTTATTATTATCAATCTAACTCGTACTATTAGCCATATTATGCTTATATGATCGATAGAACGACAATTACTATTCTCACTACTGTTGTTACTATCAATCTAACTCGTATTATTAGCCATATTATGCTTATGTGATCGATAGAACGACAATTACTATACTTATTACTCTTATTATTATCAATCTAACTCATATTATTAGCCATACTATGCTTATATGATCGATAGAACGACAATTACTATACTTATTAGTCTTATTATTATCAATCTAACTCATATTATTAGCCATATTATGCTTATATGATCGATAGAACGACAATTACTATACTCATTACTCTTATTATTATCAATCTAACTCATATGATTAGCCATATTATGCTTACATGATCGATAGAACGACAATAACTATACTCATTACTCTTATTATTATCAATCTAACTCATATTATTAGCAATATTATGCTTATATGATCTATAGAACGACAATTACTATACTTATTACTCTTATTATTATCAATCTGACTCATATTATTAGCCGTATTATGCTTATATGATCGATAGAACGACAATTACTATAGTTATTAGTCTTATTATTATCAATCTAACTCATATTATTAGCCATATTATGCTTGTATGATCGATAGAACGACAATTACTATACTTGTTACTCTTATTATTATCAATGTAACTCATATTATTAGCCATACTATGCTTATACGATCGATAGAACGACAATTACTATACTTATTAGTCTTATTATTATCAATCTAACTCATATTATTAGCCATATTATGCTTATATGATCGATAGAACGACAATTACTATACTCATTACTCTTATTGTTATCAATCTAACTCATATTATTAGCCATATTATGCTTATATGATCGATAGAACGACAATTACTATACTCACTACTGTTATTACTATCAATCTAACTCGTATTATTAGCCATATTATGCTTATGTGATCGATAGAACGACAATTACTATACTTATTACTCTTATTATTATCAATCTAACTCATATTATTAGCCATATTATGCTTATATGATCGATAGAACGACAATTACTATACTTATTAGTCTTATTATTATCAATCTAACTCATATTATTAGCCATATTATGCTTATATGATCGATAGAACGACAATTACTATACTCATTACTCTTATTGTTATCAATCTAACTCATATTATTAGCCATATTATGCTTATATGATCGATAGAACGACAATTACTATACTCACTACTGTGATTACTATCAATCTAACTCGTATTATTAGCCATATTATGCTTATATGTACGATAGAACGACAATTACTATTCTTTTTACGCTTATTATTATCAATCTAACTCATATTATTAGCCATATTATGCTTATATGATCGATAGAACGACAATTACTATACTTATTAGTCTTATTATTATCAATCTAACTCATATTATTAGCCATATTATGCTTATATGATCGGTAGAACTACAATTACTATACTTATTTCTCCTATTATTATCAATCTAGCTCATATTATTAACCATATTATGCAGATATGATCGATAGAACTACAACTACTATACTCATTACTCTTATTATTATCAATCTAACACATATTATTAGCCATATTATGCTTATATGATTGATAGAACGACAATTACTATACTTATTACACTCACTGTTATCAATCTAACTCATATTATTAACCATATTATGCAGATATGATCGATAGAACGATAATTACTATACTCACTACTGTTAATCCTATCAATCTAACTCGTATTATTAGCCATACTATGCTTATGTGATCGATAGAACGACAATTACTATACTTATTACTCCTATTATTATCAATCTAACTCATATTATTAGCCATACTATGCTTATATGATCGATAGAACGACAATTACTATATATATTAGTCCTATTATTATCAATCTACCTCATATTATTAGCCATATTATGCTTATATGATTGATAGAACGACAATTACTATACTTATTACACTCACTGTTATCAATCTAACTCATATTATTAACCATATTATGCAGATATGATCGATAGAACGACAATTACTATACTCACTACTGTTATTCCTATCAATCTAACTCGTATTATTAGCCATACTATGCTTATGTGATCGATAGAACGATAATTACTATACTTATTACTCTTATTATTATCAATCTAACTCATATTATTAGCCATATTATGCTTATATGATCGATAGAACGACAATTACTATACTTTTTACTCTTATTATTATCAATCTAACTCATGTTATTAGCCATATTATGCTTATATGATCGATAGAACGACAATTACTATACTTATTAGTCTTATTATTATCAATCTAACTCATATTATTAGCCATATTATGCTTATATGATCGATAGAACGACAATTACTATACTCATTACTCTTATTGTTATCAATCTAACTCATATTATTAGCCATATTATGCTTATATGATCGATAGAACGACAATTACTATACTCACTACTGTTATTGCTATCAATCTAACTCGTATTATTAGCCATATTATGCTTATGTGATCGATAGAACGACAATTACTATACTTATTACTCTCATTATTATCAATCTAACTCATATTATTAGCCATATTATGCTTATATGATCGATAGAACGACAATTACTATACTTATTAGTCTTATTATTATCAATCTAACTCATATTATTAGCCATATTATGCTTATATGATCGATAGAACGACAATTACTATACTCATTACTCTTATTGTTATCAATCTAACTCATATTATTAGCCATATTATGCTTATATGATCGATAGAACGACAATTACTATACTCACTACTGTTATTACTATCAATCTAACTCGTATTATTAGCCATATTATGCTTATGTGATCGATAGAACGACAATTACTATACTTATTACTCTTATTATTATCAATCTAACTCATATTATTAGCCATATTATGCTTATATGATCGATAGAACGACAATTACTATACTTATTAGTCTTATTATTATCAATCTAACTCATATTATTAGCCATATTATGCTTATATGATCGATAGAACGACAATTACTATACTCATTACTCTTATTGTTATCAATCTAACTCATATTATTAGCCATATTATGCTTATATGATCGATAGAACGACAATTACTATACTCACTACTGTTATTACTATCAATCTAACTCGTATTATTAGCCATATTATGCTTATATGATCGATAGAACGACAATTACTATTCTTTTTACGCTTATTATTATCAATCTAACTCATATTATTAGCCATATTATGCTTATATGATCGATAGAACGACAATTACTATACTCACTACTGTTATTACTATCAATCTAACTCGTATTATTAGCCATATTATGCTTATATGATCGATAGAACGACAATTACTATTCTTTTTACGCTTATTATTATCAATCTAACTCATATTATTAGCCATATTATGCTTATATGATCGATAGAACGACAATTACTATACTTATTAGTGTTATTATTATCAATCTAACTCATATTATTAGCCATATTATGCTTAAATGATCGATAGAACGACAATTACTATACTCATTACTCTTATTATTATCAATCTAACTCATATGATTAGCCATATTATGCTTACATGATCGATAGAACGACAATAACTATATTCATTACTCTTATTATTATCAATCTAACTCATATCATTAGCAATATTATGCTTATACGATCGATAGAACGACAATTACTATACTTATTAGTCTTATTATTATCAATCTAACTCATATTATTAGCCATATTATGCTTATATGATCGATAGAACGACAATTACTATACTCATTACTCTTATTATTATCAATCTAACTCATATGATTAGACATATTATGCTTGTATGATCGGTAGAACGATAATTACTATACTTATTACTCTTATTATTATCAATCTAACTCATATTATTAGCCATATTATGCTTATATGATCGATAGAACGACAATTACTATACTTTTTACTCTTATTATTATCAATCTAACTCATGTTATTAGCCATATTATGCTTATATGATCGATAGAACGACAATTACTATACTTATTAGTCTTATTATTATCAATCTAACTCATATTATTAGCCATATTATGCTTATATGATCGATAGAACGACAATTACTATACTCATTACTCTTATTGTTATCAATCTAACTCATATTATTAGCCATATTATGCTTATATGATCGATAGAACGACAATTACTATACTCACTACTGTTATTACTATCAATCTAACTCGTATTATTAGCCATATTATGCTTATGTGATCGATAGAACGACAATTACTGTACTTATTACTCTTATTATTATCAATCTAACTCATATTATTAGCCATATTATGCTTATATGATCGATAGAACGACAATTACTATACTTATTAGTCTTATTATTATCAATCTAACGCATATTATTAGCCATATTATGCTTATATGATCGATAGAACGACAATTACTATACTCATTACTCTTATTGTTATCAATCTAACTCATATTATTAGCCATATTATGCTTATATGATCGATAGAACGACAATTACTATACTCACTACTGTTATTACTATCAATCTAACTCGTATTATTAGCCATATTATGCTTATATGATCGATAGAACGACAATTACTATTCTTTTTACGCTTATTATTATCAATCTAACTCATATTATTAGCCATATTATGCTTATATGATCGATAGAACGACAATTACTATACTTATTAGTCTTATTATTATCAATCTAACTCATATTATTAGCCATATTATGCTTATATGATCGGTAGAACTACAATTACTATACTTATTTCTCCTATTATTATCAATCTAGCTCATATTATTAACCATATTATGCAGATATGATCGATAGAACTACAACTACTATACTCATTACTCTTATTATTATCAATCTAACACATATTATTAGCCATATTATGCTTATATGATTGATAGAACGACAATTACTATACTTATTACACTCACTGTTATCAATCTAACTCATATTATTAACCATATTATGCAGATATGATCGATAGAACGACAATTACTATACTCACTACTGTTATTCCTATCAATCTAACTCGTATTATTAGCCATACTATGCTTATGTGATCGATAGAACGACAATTACTATACTTATTACTCCTGTTATTATCAATATAACTCATATTATTAGCCATACTATGCTTATATGATCGATAGAACGACAATTACTATATATATTAGTCCTATTATTATCAATCTACCTCATATTATTAGCCATATTATGCTTATATGATTGATAGAACGACAATTACTATACTTATTACACTCACTGTTATCAATCTAACTCATATTATTAACCATATTATGCAGATATGATCGATAGAACGACAATTACTATACTCACTACTGTTATTCCTATCAATCTAACTCGTATTATTAGCCATACTATGCTTATGTGATCGATAGAACGATAATTACTATACTTATTACTCTTATTATTATCAATCTAACTCATATTATTAGCCATATTATGCTTATATGATCGATAGAACGACAATTACTATACTTTTTACTCTTATTATTATCAATCTAACTCATGTTATTAGCCATATTATGCTTATATGATCGATAGAACGACAATTACTATACTTATTAGTCTTATTATTATCAATCTAACTCATATTATTAGCCATATTATGCTTATATGATCGACAGAACGACAATTACTATACTCATTGCTCTTATTGTTATCAATCTAACTCACATTATTAGCCATATTATGCTTATATGATCGATAGAACGACAATTACTATACTCACTACTGTTATTACTATCAATCTAACTCGTATTATTAGCCATATTATGCTTATATGATCGATAGAACGACAATTACTATACTTATTACACTCACTGTTATCAATCTAACTCATATTATTAACCATATTATGCAGATATGATCGATAGAACGACAATTACTATACTTATTATTCTTATTATTATCAATCTGACTCATATTATTAGCCATATTATGCTTATATGATCGATAGAACGACAATTACTATACTCATTACTCTTATTATTATCAATCTAACTCATATTATTAACCATATTATGCAGATATGATCGATAGAACTACAACTACTATACTCATTACTCTTATTATTATCAATCCAACTCACATTATTAGCCATATTATGCATATATGATCGATAGAACGACAATTACGGTACTTATTACTCTTATTATTATCAATCTAACTCATATTATTAGCCGTATTATGCTTATATGATCGACAGAACGACAATTACTATACTTATTACACTCACTATTATCAATCTAACTCATATTATTAACCATATTATGCTTGTATGATCGGTAGAACGATAATTACTATACTTATTACTCTTATTATTATTAATCTAGCTCATATTATTAGCCATATTATGCTTATATGATCGATAGAACGACAATTACTATACTCATTACTCTTATTGTTATCAATCTAACTCATATTATTAGCCATACTATGCTTATATGATCGATAGAACGACAATTACTATACTCATTACTCTTATTGTTATCAATCTAACTCATATTATTAGCCATATTATGCTTATATGATCGATAGAACGACAATTACTATACTCATTACTCTTATTATTATCAATCTAACACATATTATTAGCCATATTATGCTTATATGATTGATAGAACGACAATTACTATACTTATTACACTCACTGTTATCAATCTAACTCATATTATGCAGATATGATCGATAGAACGACAATTACTATACTCAGTACTGTTATTCCTATCAATCTAACTCGTATTATTAGCCATACTATGCTTATGTGATCGATAGAACGACAATTACTATACTTATTACTCCTGTTATTATCAATATAACTCATATTATTAGCCATATTATGCTTATATGATCGATAGAACGACAATTACTATACTTATTAGTCTTATTATTATCAATCTAACTCATATTATTAGCCATATTATGCTTATATGATCGGTAGAACTACAATTACTATACTTATTTCTCCTATTATTATCAATCTAGCTCATATTATTAACCATATTATGCAGATATGATCGATAGAACTACAACTACTATACTCATTACTCTTATTATTATCAATCTAACACATATTATTAGCCATATTATGCTTATATGATTGATAGAACGACAATTACTATACTTATTACACTCACTGTTATCAATCTAACTCATATTATTAACCATATTATGCAGATATGATCGATAGAACGACAATTACTATACTCACTACTGTTATTCCTATCAATCTAACTCGTATTATTAGCCATACTATGCTTATGTGATCGATAGAACGACAATTACTATACTTATTACTCCTGTTATTATCAATATAACTCATATTATTAGCCATACTATGCTTATATGATCGATAGAACGACAATTACTATATATATTAGTCCTATTATTATCAATCTACCTCATATTATTAGCCATATTATGCTTATATGATTGATAGAACGACAATTACTATACTTATTACACTCACTGTTATCAATCTAACTCATATTATTAACCATATTATGCAGATATGATCGATAGAACGACAATTACTATACTCACTACTGTTATTCCTATCAATCTAACTCGTATTATTAGCCATACTATGCTTATGTGATCGATAGAACGATAATTACTATACTTATTACTCTTATTATTATCAATCTAACTCATATTATTAGCCATATTATGCTTATATGATCGATAGAACGACAATTACTATACTTTTTACTCTTATTATTATCAATCTAACTCATGTTATTAGCCATATTATGCTTATATGATCGATAGAACGACAATTACTATACTTATTAGTCTTATTATTATCAATCTAACTCATATTATTAGCCATATTATGCTTATATGATCGACAGAACGACAATTACTATACTCATTGCTCTTATTGTTATCAATCTAACTCACATTATTAGCCATATTATGCTTATATGATCGATAGAACGACAATTACTATACTCACTACTGTTATTACTATCAATCTAACTCGTATTATTAGCCATATTATGCTTATATGATCGATAGAACGACAATTACTATACTTATTACACTCACTGTTATCAATCTAACTCATATTATTAACCATATTATGCAGATATGATCGATAGAACGACAATTACTATACTTATTATTCTTATTATTATCAATCTGACTCATATTATTAGCCATATTATGCTTATATGATCGATAGAACGACAATTACTATACTCATTACTCTTATTATTATCAATCTAACTCATATTATTAACCATATTATGCAGATATGATCGATAGAACTACAACTACTATACTCATTACTCTTATTATTATCAATCCAACTCACATTATTAGCCATATTATGCATATATGATCGATAGAACGACAATAACGTACTTATTACTCTTATTATTATCAATCTAACTCATATTATTAGCCGTATTATGCTTATATGATCGACAGAACGACAATTACTATACTTATTACACTCACTATTATCAATCTAACTCATATTATTAACCATATTATGCTTGTATGATCGGTAGAACGATAATTACTATACTTATTACTCTTATTATTATTAATCTAGCTCATATTATTAGCCATATTATGCTTATATGATCGATAGAACGACAATTACTATACTCATTACTCTTATTGTTATCAATCTAACTCATATTATTAGCCATACTATGCTTATATGATCGATAGAACGACAATTACTATACTCATTACTCTTATTGTTAACAATCTAACTCATATTATTAGCCATATTATGCTTATATGATCGATAGAACGACAATTACTATACTCACTACTGTTATTACTATCAATCTAACTCGTATTATTAGCCATATTATGCTTATATGATCGATAGAACGACAATTACTATTCTTTTTACGCTTATTATTATCAATCTAACACATATTATTAGCCATATTATGCTTATATGATCGATAGAACGACAATTACTATACTTATTAGTCTTATTATTATCAATCTAACTCATATTATTAGCCATATTATGCTTATATGATCGGTAGAACTACAATTACTATACTTATTTCTCCTATTATTATCAATCTAGCTCATATTATTAACCATATTATGCACATATGATCGATAGAACTACAACTACTATACTCATTACTCTTATTATTATCAACCTAACACATACTATTAGCCATATTATGCTTATATGATTGATAGAACGACAATTACTATACTTATTACACTCACTGTTATCAATCTAACTCATATTATTAACCATATTATGCAGATATGATCGATAGAACGACAATTACTATACTCACTACTGTTATTCCTATCAATCTAACTCGTATTATTAGCCATACTATGCTTATGTGATCGATAGAACGATAATTACTATACTTATTACTCCTATTATTATCAATCTAACTCATATTATTAGCCATACTATGCTTATATGATCGATAGAACGACAATTACTATATATATTAGTCCTATTATTATCAATCTACCTCATATTATTAGCCATATTATGCTTATATGATTGATAGAACGACAATTACTATACTTATTACACTCACTGTTATCAATCTAACTCATATTATTAACCATATTATGCAGATATGATCGATAGAACGACAATTACTATACTCACTACTGTTATTCCTATCAATCTAACTCGTATTATTAGCCATACTATGCTTATGTGATCGATAGAACGATAATTACTATACTCATTACTCTTATTGTTATCAATCTAACTCATATTATTAGCCATATTATGCTTATATGATCGATAGAACGACAATTACTATACTCACTACTGTTATTACTATCAATCTAACTCGTATTATTAGCCATATTATGCTTATGTGATCGATAGAACGACAATTACTATACTTATTACTCTTATTATTATCAATCTAACTCATATTATTAGCCATATTATGCTTATATGATCGATAGAACGACAATTACTATACTTATTAGTCTTATTATTATCAATCTAACGCATATTATTAGCCATATTATGCTTATATGATCGATAGAACGACAATTACTATACTCATTACTCTTATTGTTATCAATCTAACTCATATTATTAGCCATATTATGCTTATATGATCGATAGAACGACAATTACTATACTCACTACTGTTATTACTATCAATCTAACTCGTATTATTAGCCATATTATGCTTATATGATCGATAGAACGACAATTACTATTCTTTTTACGCTTATTATTATCAATCTAACTCATATTATTAGCCATATTATGCTTATATGATCGATAGAACGACAATTACTATACTTATTAGTCTTATTATTATCAATCTAACTCATATTATTAGCCATATTATGCTTATATGATCGGTAGAACTACAATTACTATACTTATTTCTCCTATTATTATCAATCTAGCTCATATTATTAACCATATTATGCAGATATGATCGATAGAACTACAACTACTATACTCATTACTCTTATTATTATCAATCTAACACATATTATTAGCCATATTATGCTTATGTGATCGATAGAACGATAATTACTATACTTATTACTCTTATTATTATCAATCTAACTCATATTATTAGCCATATTATGCTTATATGATCGATAGAACGACAATTACTATACTTTTTACTCTTATTATTATCAATCTAACTCATGTTATTAGCCATATTATGCTTATATGATCGATAGAACGACAATTACTATACTTATTAGTCTTATTATTATCAATCTAACTCATATTATTAGCCATATTATGCTTATATGATCGACAGAACGACAATTACTATACTCATTGCTCTTATTGTTATCAATCTAACTCACATTATTAGCCATATTATGCTTATATGATCGATAGAACGACAATTACTATACTCACTACTGTTATTACTATCAATCTAACTCGTATTATTAGCCATATTATGCTTATATGATCGATAGAACGACAATTACTATACTTATTACACTCACTGTTATCAATCTAACTCATATTATTAACCATATTATGCAGATATGATCGATAGAACGACAATTACTATACTTATTATTCTTATTATTATCAATCTGACTCATATTATTAGCCATATTATGCTTATATGATCGATAGAACGACAATTACTATACTCATTACTCTTATTATTATCAATCTAACTCATATTATTAACCATATTATGCAGATATGATCGATAGAACTACAACTACTATACTCATTACTCTTATTATTATCAATCCAACTCACATTATTAGCCATATTATGCATATATGATCGATAGAACGACAATTACGGTACTTATTACTCTTATTATTATCAATCTAACTCATATTATTAGCCGTATTATGCTTATATGATCGACAGAACGACAATTACTATACTTATTACACTCACTATTATCAATCTAACTCATATTATTAACCATATTATGCTTGTATGATCGGTAGAACGATAATTACTATACTTATTACTCTTATTATTATTAATCTAGCTCATATTATTAGCCATATTATGCTTATATGATCGATAGAACGACAATTACTATACTCATTACTCTTATTGTTATCAATCTAACTCATATTATTAGCCATACTATGCTTATATGATCGATAGAACGACAATTACTATACTCATTACTCTTATTGTTAACAATCTAACTCATATTATTAGCCATATTATGCTTATATGATCGATAGAACGACAATTACTATACTCACTACTGTTATTACTATCAATCTAACTCGTATTATTAGCCATATTATGCTTATATGATCGATAGAACGACAATTACTATTCTTTTTACGCTTATTATTATCAATCTAACACATATTATTAGCCATATTATGCTTATATGATCGATAGAACGACAATTACTATACTTATTAGTCTTATTATTATCAATCTAACTCATATTATTAGCCATATTATGCTTATATGATCGGTAGAACTACAATTACTATACTTATTTCTCCTATTATTATCAATCTAGCTCATATTATTAACCATATTATGCACATATGATCGATAGAACTACAACTACTATACTCATTACTCTTATTATTATCAACCTAACACATACTATTAGCCATATTATGCTTATATGATTGATAGAACGACAATTACTATACTTATTACACTCACTGTTATCAATCTAACTCATATTATTAACCATATTATGCAGATATGATCGATAGAACGACAATTACTATACTCACTACTGTTATTCCTATCAATCTAACTCGTATTATTAGCCATACTATGCTTATGTGATCGATAGAACGACAATTACTATACTTATTACTCCTATTATTATCAATCTAACTCATATTATTAGCCATACTATGCTTATATGATCGATAGAACGACAATTACTATATATATTAGTCCTATTATTATCAATCTACCTCATATTATTAGCCATATTATGCTTATATGATTGATAGAACGACAATTACTATACTTATTACACTCACTGTTATCAATCTAACTCATATTATTAACCATATTATGCAGATATGATCGATAGAACGACAATTACTATACTCACTACTGTTATTCCTATCAATCTAACTCGTATTATTAGCCATACTATGCTTATGTGATCGATAGAACGATAATTACTATACTCATTACTCTTATTGTTATCAATCTAACTCATATTATTAGCCATATTATGCTTATATGATCGATAGAACGACAATTACTATACTCACTACTGTTATTACTATCAATCTAACTCGTATTATTAGCCATATTATGCTTATATGATCGATAGAACGACAATTACTATTCTTTTTACGCTTATTATTATCAATCTAACTCATATTATTAGCCATATTATGCTTATATGATCGATAGAATGACAATTACTATACTTATTAGTCTTATTATTATCAATCTAACTCATATTATTAGCCATATTATGCTTATATGATCGGTAGAACTACAATTACTATACTTATTTCTCCTATTATTATCAATCTAGCTCATATTATTAACCATATTATGCAGATATGATCGATAGAACTACAACTACTATACTCATTACTCTTATTATTATCAATCTAACACATATTATTAGCCATATTATGCTTATATGATTGATAGAACGACAATTACTATACTTATTACACTCACTGTTATCAATCTAACTCATATTATTAACCATATTATGCAGATATGATCGATAGAACGACAATTACTATACTCACTACTGTTATTCCTATCAATCTAACTCGTATTATTAGCCATACTATGCTTATGTGATCGATAGAACGACAATTACTATACTTATTACTCCTGTTATTATCAATATAACTCATATTATTAGCCATACTATGCTTATATGATCGATAGAACGACAATTACTATATATATTAGTCCTATTATTATCAATCTACCTCATATTATTAGCCATATTATGCTTATATGATTGATAGAACGACAATTACTATACTTATTACACTCACTGTTATCAATCTAACTCATATTATTAACCATATTATGCAGATATGATCGATAGAACGACAATTACTATACTCACTACTGTTATTCCTATCAATCTAACTCGTATTATTAGCCATACTATGCTTATGTGATCGATAGAACGATAATTACTATACTTATTACTCTTATTATTATCAATCTAACTCATATTATTAGCCATATTATGCTTATATGATCGATAGAACGACAATTACTATACTTTTTACTCTTATTATTATCCATCTAACTCATGTTATTAGCCATATTATGCTTATATGATCGATAGAACGACAATTACTATACTTATTAGTCTTATTATTATCAATCTAACTCATATTATTAGCCATATTATGCTTATATGATCGACAGAACGACAATTACTATACTCATTGCTCTTATTGTTATCAATCTAACTCACATTATTAGCCATATTATGCTTATATGATCGATAGAACGACAATTACTATACTCACTACTGTTATTACTATCAATCTAACTCGTATTATTAGCCATATTATGCTTATATGATCGATAGAACGACAATTACTATACTTATTACACTCACTGTTATCAATCTAACTCATATTATTAACCATATTATGCAGATATGATCGATAGAACGACAATTACTATACTTATTATTCTTATTATTATCAATCTGATTCATATTATTAGCCATATTATGCTTATATGATCGATAGAACGACAATTACTATACTCATTACTCTTATTATTATCAATCTAACTCATATTATTAACCATATTATGCAGATATGATCGATAGAACTACAACTACTATACTCATTACTCTTATTATTATCAATCCAACTCACATTATTAGCCATATTATGCATATATGATCGATAGAACGACAATTACGGTACTTATTACTCTTATTATTATCAATCTAACTCATATTATTAGCCGTATTATGCTTATATGATCGACAGAACGACAATTACTATACTTATTACACTCACTATTATCAATCTAACTCATATTATTAACCATATTATGCTTGTATGATCGGTAGAACGATAATTACTATACTTATTACTCTTATTATTATTAATCTAGCTCATATTATTAGCCATATTATGCTTATATGATCGATAGAACGACAATTACTATACTTTTTACTCTTATTATTATCAATCTAACTCATGTTATTAGCCATATTATGCTTATATGATCGATAGAACGACAATTACTATACTTATTAGTCTTATTATTATCAATCTAACTCATATTATTAGCCATATTATGCTTATATGATCGATAGAACGACAATCACTATACTCATTACTCTTATTGTTATCAATCTAACTCATATTATTAGCCATATTATGCTTATATGATCGATAGAACGACAATTACTATACTCACTACTGTTATTACTATCAATCTAACTCGTATTATTAGCCATATTATGCTTATGTGATCGATAGAACGACAATTACTATACTTATTACTCTTATTATTATCAATCTAACTCATATTATTAGCCATATTATGCTTATATGATCGATAGAACGACAATTACTATACTTATTAGTCTTATTATTATCAATCTAACTCATATTATTAGCCATATTATGCTTATATGATCGATAGAACGACAATTACTATACTCATTACTCTTATTGTTATCAATCTAACTCATATTATTAGCCATATTATGCTTATATGATCGATAGAACGACAATTACTATACTCACTACTGTTATTACTATCAATCTAACTCGTATTATTAGCCATATTATGCTTATATGATCGATAGAACGACAATTACTATTCTTTTTACGCTTATTATTATCAATCTAACTCATATTATTAGCCATATTATGCTTATATGATCGATAGAACGACAATTACTATACTTATTAGTCTTATTATTATCAATCTAACTCATATTATTAGCCATATTATGCTTATATGATCGACAGAACGACAATTACTATACTCATTGCTCTTATTGTTATCAATCTAACTCACATTATTAGCCATATTATGCTTATATGATCGATAGAACGACAATTACTATACTCACTACTGTTATTACTATCAATCTAACTCGTATTATTAGCCATATTATGCTTATATGATCGATAGAACGACAATTACTATACTTATTACACTCACTGTTATCAATCTAACTCATATTATTAACCATATTATGCAGATATGATCGATAGAACGACAATTACTATACTTATTATTCTTATTATTATCAATCTGACTCATATTATTAGCCATATTATGCTTATATGATCGATAGAACGACAATTACTATACTCATTACTCTTATTATTATCAATCTAACTCATATTATTAACCATATTATGCAGATATGATCGATAGAACTACAACTACTATACTCATTACTCTTATTATTATCAATCCAACTCACATTATTAGCCATATTATGCATATGTGATCGATAGAACGACAATTACGGTACTTATTACTCTTATTATTATCAATCTAACTCATATTATTAGCCGTATTATGCTTATATGATCGACAGAACGACAATTACTATACTTATTACACTCACTATTATCAATCTAACTCATATTATCAACCATATTATGCTTGTATGATCGGTAGAACGATAATTACTATACTTATTACTCTTATTATTATTAATCTAGCTCATATTATTAGCCATATTATGCTTATATGATCGATAGAACGACAATTACTATACTCATTACTCTTATTGTTATCAATCTAACTCATATTATTAGCCATACTATGCTTATATGATCGATAGAACGACAATTACTATACTCATTACTCTTATTGTTAACAATCTAACTCATATTATTAGCCATATTATGCTTATATGATCGATAGAACGACAATTACTATTCTTTTTACGCTTATTATTATCAATCTAACACATATTATTAGCCATATTATGCTTATATGATCGATTGAACGACAATTACTATACTTATTAGTCTTATTATTATCAATCTAACTCATATTATTAGCCATATTATGCTTATATGATCGGTAGAACTACAATTACTATACTTATTTCTCCTATTATTATCAATCTAGCTCATATTATTAACCATATTATGCACATATGATCGATAGAACTACAACTACTATACTCATTACTCTTATTATTATCAACCTAACACATACTATTAGCCATATTATGCTTATATGATTGATAGAACGACAATTACTATACTTATTACACTCACTGTTATCAATCTAACTCATATTATTAACCATATTATGCAGATATGATCGATAGAACGACAATTACTATACTCACTACTGTTATTCCTATCAATCTAACTCGTATTATTAGCCATACTATGCTTATGTGATCGATAGAACGACAATTACTATACTTATTACTCCTATTATTATCAATCTAACTCATATTATTAGCCATACTATGCTTATATGATCGATAGAACGACAATTACTATATATATTAGTCCTATTATTATCAATCTACCTCATATTATTAGCCATATTATGCTTATATGATTGATAGAACGACAATTACTATACTTATTACACTCACTGTTATCAATCTAACTCATATTATTAACCATATTATGCAGATATGATCGATAGAACGACAATTACTATACTCACTACTGTTATTCCTATCAATCTAACTCGTATTATTAGCCATACTATGCTTATGTGATCGATAGAACGATAATTACTATACTTATTACTCTTATTATTATCAATCTAACTCATATTATTAGCCATATTATGCTTATATGATCGATAGAACGACAATTACTATACTTGTTACTCTTATTATTATCAATCTAACTCATGTTATTAGCCATATTATGCTTATATGATCGATAGAACGACAATTACTATACTTATTAGTCTTATTATTATCAATCTAACTCATATTATTAGCCATATTATGCTTATATGATCGATAGAACGACAATTACTATACTCATTACTCTTATTGTTATCAATCTAACTCATATTATTAGCCATATTATGCTTATATGATCGATAGAACGACAATTACTATACTCACTACTGTTATTACTATCAATCTAACTCGTATTATTAGCCATATTATGCTTATGTGATCGATAGAACGACAATTACTATATTTATTACTCTCATTATTATCAATCTAACTCATATTATTAGCCATATTATGCTTATATGATCGATAGAACGACAATTACTATACTTATTAGTCTTATTATTATCAATCTAACTCATATTATTAACCATATTATGCAGATATGATCGATAGAACGACAATTACTATACTTATTACTCTTATTATTATCAATCTGACTCATATTATTAGCCATATTATGCTTATATGATCGATAGAACGACAATTACTATACTCGTTACTCTTATTATTATCAATCCAACTCATTTTATTAGCCATATTATGCTTATATGATCGACAGAACGACAATTACTATACTCATTTCTCTTATTGTTATCAATCTAACTCACATTATTAGCCATATTATGCTTATATGATCGATAGAACGACAATTACTATACTTATTACACTCACCATTATCAATCTAACTCATATTATTAGCCGTATTATGCTTATATGATCGACAGAACGACAATTACTATACTTATTACACTCACTATTATCAATCTAACTCATATTATTAACCATATTATGCTTGTATGATCGGTAGAACGATAATTACTATACTTATTACTCTTATTATTATCAATCTAACTCATATTATTAGCCATATTATGCTTATATGATCGATAGAACGACAATTACTATACTTATTAGTCTTATTATTATCAATCTAACTCATATTATTAGCCATATTATGCTTGTATGATCGATAGAACGACAATTACTATACTTATTAGTCTTATTATTATCAATCTAACTCGTATTATTAGCCATATTATGCCTATATGATCGATAGAACGACAATTACTATTCTTTTTACTCTTATTATTATCAATCTAACTCATATTATTAGCCATATTATGCTTATATGATCGATAGAACGACAATTACAATACTTATTAGTCTTATTATTATCAATCTAACTCATATTATTAGCCATATTATGCTTATATGATCGGTAGAACAACAATTACTATACTTATTTCTCTTATTATTATCAATCCAACTCATTTTATTAGCCATATTATGCTTATATGATCGACAGAACGACAATTACTATACTCATTTCTCTTATTGTTATCAATCTAACTCACATTATTAGCCATATTATGCTTATATGATCGATAGAACGACAATTACTATACTTATTACACTCACCATTATCAATCTAACTCATATTATTAGCCGTATTATGCTTATATGATCGACAGAACGACAATTACTATACTTATTACACTCACTATTATCAATCTAACTCATATTATTAACCATATTATGCTTGTATGATCGGTAGAACGATAATTACTATACTTATTACTCTTATTATTATCAATCTAACTCATATTATTAGCCATATTATGCTTATATGATCGATAGAACGACAATTACTATACTTATTAGTCTTATTATTATCAATCTAACTCATATTATTAGCCATATTATGCTTGTATGATCGATAGAACGACAATTACTATACTTATTAGTCTTATTATTATCAATCTAACTCGTATTATTAGCCATATTATGCCTATATGATCGATAGAACGACAATTACTATTCTTTTTACTCTTATTATTATCAATCTAACTCATATTATTAGCCATATTATGCTTATATGATCGATAGAACGACAATTACAATACTTATTAGTCTTATTATTATCAATCTAACTCATATTATTAGCCATATTATGCTTATATGATCGGTAGAACAACAATTACTATACTTATTTCTCTTATTATTATCAATCTAACTCATATTATTAACCATATTATGCAGATATGATCTATAGAACTACAAATACTATATTCATTACTCTTATTATTATCAATCTAACACATATTATTAGCCATATTATGCTTATATGATTGATAGAACGACAATTACTATACTTATTACACTCACTGTTATCAATCTAACTCATATTATTAACCATATTATGCAGATATGATCGATAGAACGACAATTACTATACTTATTACTCTTATTATTATCAATCTGACTCATATTATTAGCCATATTATGCTTATATGATCGATAGAACGACAATTACTATACTCACTACTGTTATTACTATCAATCTAACTCGTATTATTAGCCATATTATGCTTATATGATCGATAGAACGACAATTACTATACTCACTACTGTTATTACTATCAATCTAACTCATATTATTAACCATATTATGCAGATATGATCGATAGAACGACAATTACTATACTTATTATTCTTATTATTATCAATCTGACTCATATTATTAGCCATATTATGCTTATATGATCGATAGAACGACAATTACTATACTCATTACTCTTATTATTATCAATCTAACTCATATTATTAACCATATTATGCAGATATGATCGATAGAACTACAACTACTATACTCATTACTCTTATTATTATCAATCCAACTCACATTATTAGCCATATTATGCATATATGATCGATAGAACGACAATTACGGTACTTATTACTCTTATTATTATCAATCTAACTCATATTATTAGCCGTATTATGCTTATATGATCGACAGAACGACAATTACTATACTTATTACACTCACTATTATCAATCTAACTCATATTATTAACCATATTATGCTTGTATGATCGGTAGAACGATAATTACTATACTTATTACTCTTATTATTATTAATCTAGCTCATATTATTAGCCATATTATGCTTATATGATCGATAGAACGACAATTACTATACTCATTACTCTTATTGTTATCAATCTAACTCATATTATTAGCCATACTATGCTTATATGATCGATAGAACGACAATTACTATACTCATTACTCTTATTGTTAACAATCTAACTCATATTATTAGCCATATTATGCTTATATGATCGATAGAACGACAATTACTATACTCACTACTGTTATTACTATCAATCTAACTCGTATTATTAGCCATATTATGCTTATATGATCGATAGAACGACAATTACTATTCTTTTTACGCTTATTATTATCAATCTAACACATATTATTAGCCATATTATGCTTATATGATCGATAGAACGACAATTACTATACTTATTAGTCTTATTATTATCAATCTAACTCATATTATTAGCCATATTATGCTTATATGATCGGTAGAACTACAATTACTATACTTATTTCTCCTATTATTATCAATCTAGCTCATATTATTAACCATATTATGCACATATGATCGATAGAACTACAACTACTATACTCATTACTCTTATTATTATCAACCTAACACATACTATTAGCCATACTATGCTTATGTGATCGATAGAACGACAATTACTATACTTATTACTCCTATTATTATCAATCTAACTCATATTATTAGCCATACTATGCTTATATGATCGATAGAACGACAATTACTATATATATTAGTCCTATTATTATCAATCTACCTCATATTATTAGCCATATTATGCTTATATGGTTGATAGAACGACAATTACTATACTTATTACACTCACTGTTATCAATCTAACTCATATTATTAACCATATTATGCAGATATGATCGATAGAACGACAATTACTATACTCACTACTGTTATTCCTATCAATCTAACTCGTATTATTAGCCATACTATGCTTATGTGATCGATAGAACGATAATTACTATACTTATTACTCTTATTATTATCAATCTAACTCATATTATTAGCCATATTATGCTTATATGATCGGTAGAACAACAATTACTATACTTATTTCTCTTATTATTATCAATCTAACTCATATTATTAACCATATTATGCAGATATGATCTATAGAACTACAAATACTATATTCATTACTCTTATTATTATCAATCTAACACATATTATTAGCCATATTATGCTTATATGATTGATAGAACGACAATTACTATACTTATTACACTCACTGTTATCAATCTAACTCATATTATTAACCATATTATGCAGATATGATCGATAGAACGACAATTACTATACTTATTACTCTTATTATTATCAATCTGACTCATATTATTAGCCATATTATGCTTATATGATCGATAGAACGACAATTACTATACTCACTACTGTTATTACTATCAATCTAACTCGTATTATTAGCCATATTATGCTTATATGATCGATAGAACGACAATTACTATACTCACTACTGTTATTACTATCAATCTAACTCATATTATTAACCATATTATGCAGATATGATCGATAGAACGACAATTACTATACTTATTATTCTTATTATTATCAATCTGACTCATATTATTAGCCATATTATGCTTATATGATCGATAGAACGACAATTACTATACTCATTACTCTTATTATTATCAATCTAACTCATATTATTAACCATATTATGCAGATATGATCGATAGAACTACAACTACTATACTCATTACTCTTATTATTATCAATCCAACTCACATTATTAGCCATATTATGCATATATGATCGATAGAACGACAATTACGGTACTTATTACTCTTATTATTATCAATCTAACTCATATTATTAGCCGTATTATGCTTATATGATCGACAGAACGACAATTACTATACTTATTACACTCACTATTATCAATCTAACTCATATTATTAACCATATTATGCTTGTATGATCGGTAGAACGATAATTACTATACTTATTACTCTTATTATTATTAATCTAGCTCATATTATTAGCCATATTATGCTTATATGATCGATAGAACGACAATTACTATACTCATTACTCTTATTGTTATCAATCTAACTCATATTATTAGCCATACTATGCTTATATGATCGATAGAACGACAATTACTATACTCATTACTCTTATTGTTAACAATCTAACTCATATTATTAGCCATATTATGCTTATATGATCGATAGAACGACAATTACTATACTCACTACTGTTATTACTATCAATCTAACTCGTATTATTAGCCATATTATGCTTATATGATCGATAGAACGACAATTACTATTCTTTTTACGCTTATTATTATCAATCTAACACATATTATTAGCCATATTATGCTTATATGATCGATAGAACGACAATTACTATACTTATTAGTCTTATTATTATCAATCTAACTCATATTATTAGCCATATTATGCTTATATGATCGGTAGAACTACAATTACTATACTTATTTCTCCTATTATTATCAATCTAGCTCATATTATTAACCATATTATGCACATATGATCGATAGAACTACAACTACTATACTCATTACTCTTATTATTATCAACCTAACACATACTATTAGCCATATTATGCTTATATGATTGATAGAACGACAATTACTATACTTATTACACTCACTGTTATCAATCTAACTCATATTATTAACCATATTATGCAGATATGATCGATAGAACGACAATTACTATACTCACTACTGTTATTCCTATCAATCTAACTCGTATTATTAGCCATACTATGCTTATGTGATCGATAGAACGACAATTACTATACTTATTACTCCTATTATTATCAATCTAACTCATATTATTAGCCATACTATGCTTATATGATCGATAGAACGACAATTACTATATATATTAGTCCTATTATTATCAATCTACCTCATATTATTAGCCATATTATGCTTATATGGTTGATAGAACGACAATTACTATACTTATTACACTCACTGTTATCAATCTAACTCATATTATTAACCATATTATGCAGATATGATCGATAGAACGACAATTACTATACTCACTACTGTTATTCCTATCAATCTAACTCGTATTATTAGCCATACTATGCTTATGTGATCGATAGAACGATAATTACTATACTTATTACTCTTATTATTATCAATCTAACTCATATTATTAGCCATATTATGCTTATATGATCGATAGAACGACAATTACTATACTTGTTACTCTTATTATTATCAATCTAACTCATGTTATTAGCCATATTATGCTTATATGATCGATAGAACGACAATTACTATACTTATTAGTCTTATTATTATCAATCTAACTCGTATTATTAGCCATATTATGCCTATATGATCGATAGAACGACAATTACTATTCTTTTTACTCTTATTATTATCAATCTAACTCATATTATTAGCCATATTATGCTTATATGATCGATAGAACGACAATTACAATACTTATTAGTCTTATTATTATCAATCTAACTCATATTATTAGCCATATTATGCTTATATGATCGGTAGAACAACAATTACTATACTTATTTCTCTTATTATTATCAATCTAACTCATATTATTAACCATATTATGCAGATATGATCTATAGAACTACAAATACTATATTCATTACTCTTATTATTATCAATCTAACACATATTATTAGCCATATTATGCTTATATGATTGATAGAACGACAATTACTATACTTATTACACTCACTGTTATCAATCTAACTCATATTATTAACCATATTATGCAGATATGATCGATAGAACGACAATTACTATACTTATTACTCTTATTATTATCAATCTGACTCATATTATTAGCCATATTATGCTTATATGATCGATAGAACGACAATTACTATACTCACTACTGTTATTACTATCAATCTAACTCGTATTATTAGCCATATTATGCTTATATGATCGATAGAACGACAATTACTATACTCACTACTGTTATTACTATCAATCTAACTCGTATTATTAGCCATATTATGCTTATGTGATCGATAGAACGACAATTACTATACTTATTACTCTTATTATTATCAATCTAACTCATATTATTAGACATATTATGCTTATATGATCGATAGAACGACAATTACTATACTTATTAGACTTATTATTATCAATCTAACTCGTATTATTAGCCATATTATGCTTACATGATCGATAGAACGACAATTACTATTCTTTTTACTCTTATTATTATCAATCTAACTCCTATTATTAGCCATATTATGCTTATATGATCGATAGAACGACAATTACTATACTTATTAGTCTTATTATTATCAATCTAACTCATATTATTAGCCATATTATGCTTATATGATCGGTAGAACTACAATTACTATACTTATTTCTCTTATTATTATCAATCTAACTCATATTATTAGCCGTATTATGCTTATATGTTCGACAGAACAACAATTACTATACTTATTACACTCACTATTATCAATCTAACTCGTATTATTAGCCATATTATGCTTATACGATCGATAGAACGACAATTACTATTCTTTTTACTCTTATTATTATCAATCTAACACATATTATTAGCCATATTATGCTTCTATGATTGATAGAACGACAATTACTATACTTATTACACTCACTGTTATCAATCTAACTCATATTATTAACCATATTATGCAGATATGATCGATAGAACGACAATTACTATACTTATTACTCTTATTATTATCAATCTGACTCATATTATTAGCCATATTATGCTTATATGATCGATAGAACGACAATTACTATACTCATTACTCTTATTATTATCAATCTCACTCATATTATTAACCATATTATGCAGATATGATCGATAGAACTACAACTACTATACTCATTACTCTTATTATTATCAATCTAACTCACATTATTAGCCATATTATGCATATATGATCGATAGAACGACAATTACTATACTTATTACTCTTATTATTATCAATCTAACTCATAGTATTAGCCGTATTATGCTTATATGTTCGACAGAACAACAATTACTATACTTATTACACTCACTATTATCAATCTAACTCATATTATTAACCATATTATGCTTGTATGATCGGTAGAACGATAATTACTATACTAATTACTCTTATTATTATCAATCTAGCTCATATTATTAGCCATATTATGCTTATATGATCGATAGAACGACAATTACTATACTCATTACTCTTATTGTTATCAATCTAACTCATATTATTAGCCATATTATGCTTATATGATCGATAGAACTACAACTACTATACTCATTACTCTTCTTATTATCAATCTAACTCACATTATTAGCCATATTGTGCATATATGATCGATAGAACGACAATTACTATACTTATTACTCTTATTATTATCAATCTAACTCATATTATTAGCCGTATTATGCTTATATGTTCGACAGAACAACAATTACTATACTTATTACACTCACTATTATCAATCTAACTCATATTATTAACCATATTATGCTTGTATGATCGGTAGAACGACAATTACTATACTCATTACTCTTATTATTATCAATCTAACTCATATGATTAGCCATATTATGCTTATGTGATCGATAGAACGACAATTACTATACTTATTACTCTCATTATTATCAATCTAACTCATATTATTAGCCATATTATGCTTATATGATCGATAGAACGACAATTACTATACTTATTACTCTTATTATTATCAGTCTGACTCATATTATTAGCCGTATTATGCTTATATGATCGATAGAACGACAATTACTATACTCATTACTCTTATTATTATCAATCTAACTCATATTATTAGCCATATTATGCTTATATGATCGATAGAACGACAATTACTATACTCACTACTGTTATTACTATCAATCTAACTCGTATTATTAGCCATATTATGCTTATGTGATCGATAGAACGACAATTACTATACTTATTACTCTTATTATTATCAATCTAACTCATATTATTAGCCATACTATGCTTATATGATCGATAGAACGACAATTACTATACTTATTAGTCTTATTATTATCAATCTAACTCATATTATTAGCCATATTATGCTTATATGATCGATAGAACGACAATTACTATACTCATTACTCTTATTATTATCAATCTAACTCATATGATTAGCCATATTATGCTTACATGATCGATAGAACGACAATAACTATACTCATTACTCTTATTATTATCAATCTAACTCATATCATTAGCAATATTATGCTTATACGATCGATAGAACGACAATTACTATACTTATTAGTCTTATTATTATCAATCTAACTCATATTATTAGCCATATTATGCTTATATGATCGATAGAACGACAATTACTATACTCATTACTCTTATTGTTATCAATCTAACTCATATTATTAGCCATATTATGCTTATATGATCGATAGAACGACAATTACTATACTCACTACTGTTATTACTATCAATCTAACTCGTATTATTAGCCATATTATGCTTATGTGATCGATAGAACGACAATTACTATACTTATTACTCTTATTATTATCAATCTAACTCATATTATTAGCCATATTATGCTTATATGATCGATAGAACGACAATTACTATACTTATTAGTCTTATTATTATCAATCTAACTCATATTATTAGCCATATTATGCTTATATGATCGATAGAACGACAATTACTATACTCATTACTCTTATTGTTATCAATCTAACTCATATTATTAGCCATATTATGCTTATATGATCGATAGAACGACAATTATTATACTCACTACTGTTATTACTATCAATCTAACTCGTATTATTAGCCATATTATGCTTATATGATCGATAGAACGACAATTACTATTCTTTTTACGCTTATTATTATCAATCTAACTCATATTATTAGCCATATTATGCTTATATGATCGATAGAACGACAATTACTATACTTATTAGTCTTATTATTATCAATCTAACTCATATTATTAGCCATATTATGCTTATATGATCGGTAGAACTACAATTACTATACTTATTTCTCCTATTATTATCAATCTAGCTCATATTATTAACCATATTATGCAGATATGATCGATAGAACTACAACTACTATACTCATTACTCTTATTATTATCAATCTAACACATATTATTAGCCATATTATGCTTATATGATTGATAGAACGACAATTACTATACTTATTACACTCACTGTTATCAATCTAACTCATATTATTAACCATATTATGCAGATATGATCGATAGAACGACAATTACTATACTCACTACTGTTATTCCTATCAATCTAACTCGTATTATTAGCCATACTATGCTTATGTGATCGATAGAACGACAATTACTATACTTATTACTCCTATTATTATCAATCTAACTCATATTATTAGCCATACTATGCTTATATGATCGATAGAACGACAATTACTATATATATTAGTCCTATTATTATCAATCTACCTCATATTATTAGCCATATTATGCTTATATGATTGATAGAACGACAATTACTATACTTATTACACTCACTGTTATCAATCTAACTCATATTATTAACCATATTATGCAGATATGATCGATAGAACGACAATTACTATACTCACTACTGTTATTCCTATCAATCTAACTCGTATTATTAGCCATACTATGCTTATGTGATCGATAGAACGATAATTACTATACTTATTACTCTTATTATTATCAATCTAACTCATATTATTAGCCATATTATGCTTATATGATCGATAGAACGACAATTACTATACTTTTTACTCTTATTATTATCAATCTAACTCATGTTATTAGCCATATTATGCTTATATGATCGATAGAACGACAATTACTATACTTATTAGTCTTATTATTATCAATCTAACTCATATTATTAGCCATATTATGCTTATATGATCGATAGAACGACAATTACTATACTCATTACTCTTATTGTTATCAATCTAACTCATATTATTAGCCATATTATGCTTATATGATCGATAGAACGACAATTACTATACTCACTACTGTTATTACTATCAATCTAACTCGTATTATTAGCCATATTATGCTTATGTGATCGATAGAACGACAATTACTATACTTATTACTCTCATTATTATCAATCTAACTCATATTATTAGCCATATTATGCTTATATGATCGATAGAACGACAATTACTATACTTATTAGTCTTATTATTATCAATCTAACTCGTATTATTAGCCATATTATGCTTATATGATCGATAGAACGACAATTACTATTCTTTTTACTCTTATTATTATCAATCTAACTCCTATTATTAGCCATATTATGCTTATATGATCGATAGAACGACAATTACTATACTTATTAGTCTTATTATTATCAATCTAACTCATATTATTAGCCATATTATGCTTATATGATCGGTAGAACTACAATTACTATACTTATTTCTCTTATTATTATCAATCTAACTCATATTATTAGCCGTATTATGCTTATATGTTCGACAGAACAGCAATTACTATACTTATTACACTCACTATTGTCAATCTAACTCGTATTATTAGCCATATTATGCTTATACGATCGATAGAACGACAATTACTATTCTTTTTACTCTTATTATTATCAATCTAACACATATTATTAGCCATATTATGCTTCTATGATTGATAGAACGACAATTACTATACTTATTACACTCACTGTTATCAATCTAACTCATATTATTAACCATATTATGCAGATATGATCGATAGAACGACAATTACTATACTTATTACTCTTATTATTATCAATCTGACTCATATTATTAGCCATATTATGCTTATATGATCGATAGAACGACAATTACTATACTCATTACTCTTATTATTATCAATCTCACTCATATTATTAACCATATTATGCAGATATGATCGATAGAACTACAACTACTATACTCATTACTCTTATTATTATCAATCTAACTCACATTATTAGCCATATTATGCATATATGATCGATAGAACGACAATTACTATACTTATTACTCTTATTATTATCAATCTAACTCATATTATTAGCCGTATTATGCTTATATGTTCGACAGAACAACAATTACTATACTTATTACACTCACTATTATCAATCTAACTCATATTATTAACCATATTATGCTTGTATGATCGGTAGAACGATAATTACTATACTAATTACTCTTATTATTATCAATCTAGCTCATATTATTAGCCATATTATGCTTATATGATCGATAGAACGACAATTACTATACTCATTACTCTTATTGTTATCAATCTAACTCATATTATTAGCCATATTATGCTTATATGATCGATAGAACTACAACTACTATACTCATTACTCTTCTTATTATCAATCTAACTCACATTATTAGCCATATTGTGCATATATGATCGATAGAACGACAATTACTATACTTATTACTCTTATTATTATCAATCTAACTCATATTATTAGCCGTATTATGCTTATATGTTCGACAGAACAACAATTACTATACTTATTACACTCACTATTATCAATCTAACTCATATTATTAACCATATTATGCTTGTATGATCGGTAGAACGACAATTACTATACTCATTACTCTTATTATTATCAATCTAACTCATATGATTAGCCATATTATGCTTATGTGATCGATAGAACGACAATTACTATACTTATTACTCTCATTATTATCAATCTAACTCATATTATTAGCCATATTATGCTTATATGATCGATAGAACGACAATTACTATACTTATTACTCTTATTATTATCAGTCTGACTCATATTATTAGCCGTATTATGCTTATATGATCGATAGAACGACAATTACTATACTCATTACTCTTATTATTATCAATCTAACTCATATTATTAGCCATATTATGCTTATATGATCGATAGAACGACAATTACTATACTCACTACTGTTATTACTATCAATCTAACTCGTATTATTAGCCATATTATGCTTATGTGATCGATAGAACGACAATTACTATACTTATTACTCTTATTATTATCAATCTAACTCATATTATTAGCCATACTATGCTTATATGATCGATAGAACGACAATTACTATACTTATTAGTCTTATTATTATCAATCTAACTCATATTATTAGCCATATTATGCTTATATGATCGATAGAACGACAATTACTATACTCATTACTCTTATTATTATCAATCTAACTCATATGATTAGCCATATTATGCTTACATGATCGATAGAACGACAATAACTATACTCATTACTCTTATTATTATCAATCTAACTCATATCATTAGCAATATTATGCTTATACGATCGATAGAACGACAATTACTATACTTATTAGTCTTATTATTATCAATCTAACTCATATTATTAGCCATATTATGCTTATATGATCGATAGAACGACAATTACTATACTCATTACTCTTATTGTTATCAATCTAACTCATATTATTAGCCATATTATGCTTATATGATCGATAGAACGACAATTACTATACTCACTACTGTTATTACTATCAATCTAACTCGTATTATTAGCCATATTATGCTTATGTGATCGATAGAACGACAATTACTATACTTATTACTCTTATTATTATCAATCTAACTCATATTATTAGCCATATTATGCTTATATGATCGATAGAACGACAATTACTATACTTATTAGTCTTATTATTATCAATCTAACTCATATTATTAGCCATATTATGCTTATATGATCGATAGAACGACAATTACTATACTCATTACTCTTATTGTTATCAATCTAACTCATATTATTAGCCATATTATGCAGATATGATCGATAGAACGACAATTACTATACTCACTACTGTTATTCCTATCAATCTAACTCGTATTATTAGCCATACTATGCTTATGTGATCGATAGAACGACAATTACTATACTTATTACTCCTATTATTATCAATCTAACTCATATTATTAGCCATACTATGCTTATATGATCGATAGAACGACAATTACTATATATATTAGTCCTATTATTATCAATCTACCTCATATTATTAGCCATATTATGCTTATATGATTGATAGAACGACAATTACTATACTTATTACACTCACTGTTATCAATATAACTCATATTATTAACCATATTATGCAGATATGATCGATAGAACGACAATTACTATACTCACTACTGTTATTCCTATCAATCTAACTCGTATTATTAGCCATACTATGCTTATGTGATCGATAGAACGATAATTACTATACTTATTACTCTTATTATTATCAATCTAACTCATATTATTAGCCATATTATGCTTATATGATCGATAGAACGACAATTACTATACTTTCTACTCTTATTATTATCAATCTAACTCATGTTATTAGCCATATTATGCTTATATGATCGATAGAACGACAATTACTATACTTATTAGTCTTATTATTATCAATCTAACTCATATTATTAGCCATATTATGCTTATATGATCGATAGAACGACAATTACTATACTCATTACTCTTATTGTTATCAATCTAACTCATATTATTAGCCATATTATGCTTATATGATCGATAGAACGACAATTACTATACTCACTACTGTTATTACTATCAATCTAACTCGTATTATTAGCCATATTATGCTTATGTGATCGATAGAACGACAATTACTATACTTATTACTCTCATTATTATCAATCTAACTCATATTATTAGCCATATTATGCTTATATGATCGATAGAACGACAATTACTATACTTATTAGTCTTATTATTATCAATCTAACTCATATTATTAGCCATATTATGCTTATATGATCGATAGAACGACAATTACTATACTCATTACTCTTATTGTTATCAATCTAACTCATATTATTAGCCATATTATGCTTATATGATCGATAGAACGACAATTACTATACTCACTACTGTTATTACTATCAATCTAACTCGTATTATTAGCCATATTATGCTTATATGATCGATAGAACGACAATTACTATTCTTTTTACGCTTATTATTATCAATCTAACTCATATTATTAGCCATATTATGCTTATATGATCGATAGAACGACAATTACTATACTCACTACTGTTATTACTATCAATCTAACTCGTATTATTAGCCATATTATGCTTATATGATCGATAGAACGACAATTACTATTCTTTTTACGCTTATTATTATCAATCTAACTCATATTATTAGCCATATTATGCTTATATGATCGATAGAACGACAATTACTATACTTATTAGTCTTATTATTATCAATCTAACTCATATTATTAGCCATATTATGCTTAAATGATCGATAGAACGACAATTACTATACTCATTACTCTTATTATTATCAATCTAACTCATATGATTAGCCATATTATGCTTACATGATCGATAGAACGACAATAACTATACTCATTACTCTTATTATTGTCAATCTAACTCATATCATTAGCAATATTATGCTTATACGATCGATAGAACGACAATTACTATACTTATTAGTCTTATTATTATCAATCTAACTCATATTATTAGCCATATTATGCTTATATGATCGATAGAACGACAATTACTATACTTATTAGTCTTATTATTATCAATCTAACTCATATTATTAGCCATATTATGCTTATATGATCGATAGAACGACAATTACTATACTCATTACTCTTATTGTTATCAATCTAACTCATATTATTAGCCATATTATGCTTATATGATCGATAGAACGACAATTACTATACTCACTACTGTTATTACTATCAATCTAACTCGTATTATTAGCCATATTATGCTTATATGATCGATAGAACGACAATTACTATTCTCTTTACGCTTATTATTATCAATCTAACTCATATTATTAGCCATATTATGCTTATATGATCGATAGAACGACAATTACTATACTTATTAGTCTTATTATTATCAATCTAACTCATATTATTAGCCATATTATGCTTATATGATCGGTAGAACTACAATTACTATACTTATTTCTCCTATTATTATCAATCTAGCTCATATTATTAACCATATTATGCAGATATGATCGATAGAACTACAACTACTATACTCATTACTCTTATTATTATCAATCTAACACATATTATTAGCCATATTATGCTTATATGATTGATAGAACGACAATTACTATACTTATTACACTCATTGTTATCAATCTAACTCATATTATTAACCATATTATGCAGATATGATCGATAGAACGACAATTACTATACTCACTACTGTTATTCCTATCAATCTAACTCGTATTATTAGCCATACTATGCTTATGTGATCGATAGAACGACAATTACTATACTTATTACTCCTATTATTATCAATCTAACTCATATTATTAGCCATACTATGCTTATATGATCGATAGAACGACAATTACTATATATATTAGTCCTATTATTATCAATCTACCTCATATTATTAGCCATATTATGCTTATATGATTGATAGAACGACAATTACTATACTTATTACACTCACTGTTATCAATCTAACTCATATTATTAACCATATTATGCAGATATGATCGATAGAACGACAATTACTATACTCACTACTGTTATTCCTATCAATCTAACTCGTATTATTAGCCATACTATGCTTATGTGATCGATAGAACGATAATTACTATACTTATTACTCTTATTATTATCAATCTAACTCATATTATTAGCCATATTATGCTTATATGATCGATAGAACGACAATTACTATACTTTTTACTCTTATTATTATCAATCTAACTCATGTTATTAGCCATATTATGCTTATATGATCGATAGAACGACAATTACTATACTTATTAGTCTTATTATTATCAATCTAACTCATATTATTAGCCATATTATGCTTATATGATCGACAGAACGACAATTACTATACTCATTGCTCTTATTGTTATCAATCTAACTCACATTATTAGCCATATTATGCTTATATGATCGATAGAACGACAATTACTATACTCACTACTGTTATTACTATCAATCTAACTCGTATTATTAGCCATATTATGCTTATATGATCGATAGAACGACAATTACTATACTTATTACACTCACTGTTATCAATCTAACTCATATTATTAACCATATTATGCAGATATGATCGATAGAACGACAATTACTATACTTATTATTCTTATTATTATCAATCTGACTCATATTATTAGCCATATTATGCTTATATGATCGATAGAACGACAATTACTATACTCATTACTCTTATTATTATCAATCTAACTCATATTATTAACCATATTATGCAGATATGATCGATAGAACTACAACTACTATACTCATTACTCTTATTATTATCAATCCAACTCACATTATTAGCCATATTATGCATATATGATCGATAGAACGACAATTACGGTACTTATTACTCTTATTATTATCAATCTAACTCATATTATTAGCCGTATTATGCTTATATGATCGACAGAACGACAATTACTATACTTATTACACTCACTATTATCAATCTAACTCATATTATTAACCATATTATGCTTGTATGATCGGTAGAACGATAATTACTATACTTATTACTCTTATTATTATTAATCTAGCTCATATTATTAGCCATATTATGCTTATATGATCGATAGAACGACAATTACTATACTCATTACTCTTATTGTTATCAATCTAACTCATATTATTAGCCATACTATGCTTATATGATCGATAGAACGACAATTACTATACTCATTACTCTTATTGTTAACAATCTAACTCATATTATTAGCCATATTATGCTTATATGATCGATAGAACGACAATTACTATACTCACTACTGTTATTACTATCAATCTAACTCGTATTATTAGCCATATTATGCTTATGTGATCGATAGAACGACAATTACTATACTTATTACTCTCATTATTATCAATCTAACTCATATTATTAGCCATATTATGCTTATATGATCGATAGAACGACAATTACTATACTTATTAGTCTTATTATTATCAATCTAACTCGTATTATTAGCCATATTATGCTTATATGATCGATAGAACGACAATTACTATTCTTTTTACTCTTATTATTATCAATCTAACTCCTATTATTAGCCATATTATGCTTATATGATCGATAGAACGACAATTACTATACTTATTAGTCTTATTATTATCAATCTAACTCATATTATTAGCCATATTATGCTTATATGATCGGTAGAACTACAATTACTATACTTATTTCTCTTATTATTATCAATCTAACTCATATTATTAGCCGTATTATGCTTATATGTTCGACAGAACAACAATTACTATACTTATTACACTCACTATTATCAATCTAACTCGTATTATTAGCCATATTATGCTTATACGATCGATAGAACGACAATTACTATTCTTTTTACTCTTATTATTATCAATCTAACACATATTATTAGCCATATTATGCTTCTATGATTGATAGAACGACAATTACTATACTTATTACACTCACTGTTATCAATCTAACTCATATTATTAACCATATTATGCAGATATGATCGATAGAACGACAATTACTATACTTATTACTCTTATTATTATCAATCTGACTCATATTATTAGCCATATTATGCTTATATGATCGATAGAACGACAATTACTATACTCATTACTCTTATTATTATCAATCTCACTCATATTATTAACCATATTATGCAGATATGATCGATAGAACTACAACTACTATACTCATTACTCTTATTATTATCAATCTAACTCACATTATTAGCCATATTATGCATATATGATCGATAGAACGACAATTACTATACTTATTACTCTTATTATTATCAATCTAACTCATATTATTAGCCGTATTATGCTTATATGTTCGACAGAACAACAATTACTATACTTATTACACTCACTATTATCAATCTAACTCATATTATTAACCATATTATGCTTGTATGATCGGTAGAACGATAATTACTATACTAATTACTCTTATTATTATCAATCTAGCTCATATTATTAGCCATATTATGCTTATATGATCGATAGAACGACAATTACTATACTCATTACTCTTATTGTTATCAATCTAACTCATATTATTAGCCATATTATGCTTATATGATCGATAGAACTACAACTACTATACTCATTACTCTTCTTATTATCAATCTAACTCACATTATTAGCCATATTGTGCATATATGATCGATAGAACGACAATTACTATACTTATTACTCTTATTATTATCAATCTAACTCATATTATTAGCCGTATTATGCTTATATGTTCGACAGAACAACAATTACTATACTTATTACACTCACTATTATCAATCTAACTCATATTATTAACCATATTATGCTTGTATGATCGGTAGAACGACAATTACTATACTCATTACTCTTATTATTATCAATCTAACTCATATGATTAGCCATATTATGCTTATGTGATCGATAGAACGACAATTACTATACTTATTACTCTCATTATTATCAATCTAACTCATATTATTAGCCATATTATGCTTATATGATCGATAGAACGACAATTACTATACTTATTACTCTTATTATTATCAGTCTGACTCATATTATTAGCCGTATTATGCTTATATGATCGATAGAACGACAATTACTATACTCATTACTCTTATTATTATCAATCTAACTCATATTATTAGCCATATTATGCTTATATGATTGATAGAACGACAATTACTATACTCACTACTGTTATTACTATCAATCTAACTCGTATTATTAGCCATATTATGCTTATGTGATCGATAGAACGACAATTACTATACTTATTACTCTTATTATTATCAATCTAACTCATATTATTAGCCATACTATGCTTATATGATCGATAGAACGACAATTACTATACTTATTAGTCTTATTATTATCAATCTAACTCATATTATTAGCCATATTATGCTTATATGATCGATAGAACGACAATTACTATACTCATTACTCTTATTATTATCAATCTAACTCATATGATTAGCCATATTATGCTTACATGATCGATAGAACGACAATAACTATACTCATTACTCTTATTATTATCAATCTAACTCATATCATTAGCAATATTATGCTTATACGATCGATAGAACGACAATTACTATACTTATTAGTCTTATTATTATCAATCTAACTCATATTATTAGCCATATTATGCTTACATGATCGATAGAACGACAATTACTATACTCATTACTCTTATTGTTATCAATCTAACTCATATTATTAGCCATATTATGCTTATATGATCGATAGAACGACAATTACTATACTCACTACTGTTATTACTATCAATCTAACTCGTATTATTAGCCATATTATGCTTATGTGATCGATAGAACGACAATTACTATACTTATTACTCTTATTATTATCAATCTAACTCATATTATTAGCCATATTATGCTTATATGATCGATAGAACGACAATTACTATACTTATTAGTCTTATTATTATCAATCTAACTCATATTATTAGCCATATTATGCTTATATGATCGATAGAACGACAATTACTATACTCATTACTCTTATTGTTATCAATCTAACTCATATTATTAGCCATATTATGCTCATATGATCGATAGAACGACAATTATTATACTCACTACTGTTATTACTATCAATCTAACTCGTATTATTAGCCATATTATGCTTATATGATCGATAGAACGACAATTACTATTCTTTTTACGCTTATTATTATCAATCTAACTCATATTATTAGCCATATTATGCTTATATGATCGATAGAACGACAATTACTATACTTATTAGTCTTATTATTATCAATCTAACTCATATTATTAGCCATATTATGCTTATATGATCGGTAGAACTACAATTACTATACTTATTTCTCCTATTATTATCAATCTAGCTCATATTATTAACCATATTATGCAGATATGATCGATAGAACTACAACTACTATACTCATTACTCTTATTATTATCAATCTAACACATATTATTAGCCATATTATGCTTATATGATTGATAGAACGACAATTACTATACTTATTACACTCACTGTTATCAATCTAACTCATATTATTAACCATATTATGCAGATATGATCGATAGAACGACAATTACTATACTCACTACTGTTATTCCTATCAATCTAACTCGTATTATTAGCCATACTATGCTTATGTGATCGATAGAACGACAATTACTATACTTATTACTCCTATTATTATCAATCTAACTCATATTATTAGCCATACTATGCTTATATGATCGATAGAACGACAATTACTATATATATTAGTCCTATTATTATCAATCTACCTCATATTATTAGCCATATTATGCTTATATGATTGATAGAACGACAATTACTATACTTATTACACTCACTGTTATCAATATAACTCATATTATTAACCATATTATGCAGATATGATCGATAGAACGACAATTACTATACTCACTACTGTTATTCCTATCAATCTAACTCGTATTATTAGCCATACTATGCTTATGTGATCGATAGAACGATAATTACTATACTTATTACTCTTATTATTATCAATCTAACTCATATTATTAGCCATATTATGCTTATATGATCGATAGAACGACAATTACTATACTTTTTACTCTTATTATTATCAATCTAACTCATGTTATTAGCCATATTATGCTTATATGATCGATAGAACGACAATTACTATACTTATTAGTCTTATTATTATCAATCTAACTCATATTATTAGCCATATTATGCTTATATGATCGATAGAACGACAATTACTATACTCATTACTCTTATTGTTATCAATCTAACTCATATTATTAGCCATATTATGCTTATATGATCGATAGAACGACAATTACTATACTCACTACTGTTATTACTATCAATCTAACTCGTATTATAAGCCATATTATGCTTATGTGATCGATAGAACGACAATTACTATACTTATTACTCTCATTATTATCAATCTAACTCATATTATTAGCCATATTATGCTTATATGATCGATAGAACGACAATTACTATACTTATTAGTCTTATTATTATCAATCTAACTCATATTATTAGCCATATTATGCTTATATGATCGATAGAACGACAATTACTATACTCATTACTCTTATTGTTATCAATCTAACTCATATTATTAGCCATATTATGCTTATATGATCGATAGAACGACAATTACTATACTCACTACTGTTATTACTATCAATCTAACTCGTATTATTAGCCATATTATGCTTATATGATCGATAGAACGACAATTACTATTCTTTTTACGCTTATTATTATCAATCTAACTCATATTATTAGCCATATTATGCTTATATGATCGATAGAACGACAATTACTATACTCACTACTGTTATTACTATCAATCTAACTCGTATTATTAGCCATATTATGCTTATATGATCGATAGAACGACAATTACTATTCTTTTTACGCTTATTATTATCAATCTAACTCATATTATTAGCCATATTATGCTTATATGATCGATAGAACGACAATTACTATACTTATTAGTCTTATTATTATCAATCTAACTCATATTATTAGCCATATTATGCTTAAATGATCGATAGAACGACAATTACTATACTCATTACTCTTATTATTATCAATCTAACTCATATGATTAGCCATATTATGCTTACATGATCGATAGAACGACAATAACTATACTCATTACTCTTATTATTGTCAATCTAACTCATATCATTAGCAATATTATGCTTATACGATCGATAGAACGACAATTACTATACTTATTAGTCTTATTATTATCAATCTAACTCATATTATTAGCCATATTATGCTTATATGATCGATAGAACGACAATTACTATACTCATTACTCTTATTATTATCAATCTAACTCATATGATTAGCCATATTATGCTTGTATGATCGGTAGAACGATAATTACTATACTTATTACTCTTATTATTATCAATCTAACTCATATTATTAGCCATATTATGCTTATATGATCGATAGAACGACAATTACTATACTTTTTACTCTTATTATTATCAATCTAACTCATGTTATTAGCCATATTATGCTTATATGATCGATAGAACGACAATTACTATACTTATTAGTCTTATTATTATCAATCTAACTCATATTATTAGCCATATTATGCTTATATGATCGATAGAACGACAATTACTATACTCATTACTCTTATTGTTATCAATCTAACTCATATTATTAGCCATATTATGCTTATATGATCGATAGAACGACAATTACTATACTCACTACTGTTATTACTATCAATCTAACTCGTATTATTAGCCATATTATGCTTATGTGATCGATAGAACGACAATTACTATACTTATTACTCTTATTATTATCCATCTAACTCATATTATTAGCCATATTATGCTTATATGATCGATAGAACGACAATTACTATACTTATTAGTCTTATTATTATCAATCTAACTCATATTATTAGCCATATTATGCTTATATGATCGATAGAACGACAATTACTATACTCATTACTCTTATTGTTATCAATCTAACTCATATTATTAGCCATATTATGCTTATATGATCGATAGAACGACAATTACTATACTCACTACTGTTATTACTATCAATCTAACTCGTATTATTAGCCATATTATGCTTATATGATCGATAGAACGACAATTACTATTCTCTTTACGCTTATTATTATCAATCTAACTCATATTATTAGCCATATTATGCTTATATGATCGATAGAACGACAATTACTATACTTATTAGTCTTATTATTATCAATCTAACTCATATTATTAGCCATATTATGCTTATATGATCGGTAGAACTACAATTACTATACTTATTTCTCCTATTATTATCAATCTAGCTCATATTATTAACCATATTATGCAGATATGATCGATAGAACTACAACTACTATACTCATTACTCTTATTATTATCAATCTAACACATATTATTAGCCATATTATGCTTATATGATTGATAGAACGACAATTACTATACTTATTACACTCATTGTTATCAATCTAACTCATATTATTAACCATATTATGCAGATATGATCGATAGAACGACAATTACTATACTCACTACTGTTATTCCTATCAATCTAACTCGTATTATTAGCCATACTATGCTTATGTGATCGATAGAACGACAATTACTATACTTATTACTCCTATTATTATCAATCTAACTCATATTATTAGCCATACTATGCTTATATGATCGATAGAACGACAATTACTATATATATTAGTCCTATTATTATCAATCTACCTCATATTATTAGCCATATTATGCTTATATGATTGATAGAACGACAATTACTATACTTATTACACTCACTGTTATCAATCTAACTCATATTATTAACCATATTATGCAGATATGATCGATAGAACGACAATTACTATACTCACTACTGTTATTCCTATCAATCTAACTCGTATTATTAGCCATACTATGCTTATGTGATCGATAGAACGATAATTACTATACTTATTACTCTTATTATTATCAATCTAACTCATATTATTAGCCATATTATGCTTATATGATCGATAGAACGACAATTACTATACTTTTTACTCTTATTATTATCAATCTAACTCATGTTATTAGCCATATTATGCTTATATGATCGATAGAACGACAATTACTATACTTATTAGTCTTATTATTATCAATCTAACTCATATTATTAGCCATATTATGCTTATATGATCGACAGAACGACAATTACTATACTCATTGCTCTTATTGTTATCAATCTAACTCACATTATTAGCCATATTATGCTTATATGATCGATAGAACGACAATTACTATACTCACTACTGTTATTACTATCAATCTAACTCGTATTATTAGCCATATTATGCTTATATGATCGATAGAACGACAATTACTATACTTATTACACTCACTGTTATCAATCTAACTCATATTATTAACCATATTATGCAGATATGATCGATAGAACGACAATTACTATACTTATTATTCTTATTATTATCAATCTGACTCATATTATTAGCCATATTATGCTTATATGATCGATAGAACGACAATTACTATACTCATTACTCTTATTATTATCAATCTAACTCATATTATTAACCATATTATGCAGATATGATCGATAGAACTACAACTACTATACTCATTACTCTTATTATTATCAATCCAACTCACATTATTAGCCATATTATGCATATATGATCGATAGAACGACAATTACGGTACTTATTACTCTTATTATTATCAATCTAACTCATATTATTAGCCGTATTATGCTTATATGATCGACAGAACGACAATTACTATACTTATTACACTCACTATTATCAATCTAACTCATATTATTAACCATATTATGCTTGTATGATCGGTAGAACGATAATTACTATACTTATTACTCTTATTATTATTAATCTAGCTCATATTATTAGCCATATTATGCTTATATGATCGATAGAACGACAATTACTATACTCATTACTCTTATTGTTATCAATCTAACTCATATTATTAGCCATACTATGCTTATATGATCGATAGAACGACAATTACTATACTCATTACTCTTATTGTTGACAATCTAACTCATATTATTAGCCATATTATGCTTATATGATCGATAGAACGACAATTACTATACTCACTACTGTTATTACTATCAATCTAACTCGTATTATTAGCCATATTATGCTTGTATGATCGGTAGAACGACAATTACTATACTTATTAGTCTTATTATTATCAATCTAACTCATATTATTAGCCATATTATGCTTATATGATCGGTAGAACTACAATTACTATACTTATTTCTCCTATTATTATCAATCTAGCTCATATTATTAACCATATTATGCACATATGATCGATAGAACTACAACTACTATACTCATTACTCTTATTATTATCAATCTAGCACATATTATTAGCCATATTATGCTTATATGATTGATAGAACGACAATTACTATACTTATTACACTCACTGTTATCAATCTAACTCATATTATTAACCATATTATGCAGATATGATCGATAGAACGACAATTACTATACTCACTACTGTTATTCCTATCAATCTAACTCGTATTATTAGCCATATTATGCTTATATGATCGGTAGAACTACAATTACTATACTTATTTCTCCTATTATTATCAATCTAGCTCATATTATTAACCATATTATGCACATATGATCGATAGAACTACAACTACTATACTCATTACTCTTATTATTATCAATCTAGCACATATTATTAGCCATATTATGCTTATATGATTGATAGAACGACAATTACTATACTTATTACACTCACTGTTATCAATCTAACTCATATTATTAACCATATTATGCAGATATGATCGATAGAACGACAATTACTATACTCACTACTGTTATTCCTATCAATCTAACTCGTATTATTAGCCATACTATGCTTATGTGATCGATAGAACGACAATTACTATACTTATTACTCCTATTATTATCAATCTAACTCATATTATTAGCCATATTATGCTTATATGATCGATAGAACGACAATTACTATACTTTTTACTCTTATTATTATCAATCTAACTCATGTTATTAGCCATATTATGCTTATATGGTCGATAGAACGACAATTACTATACTTATTAGTCTTATTATTATCAATCTAACTCATATTATTAGCCATATTATGCTTATATGATCGATAGAACGACAATTACTATACTCATTACTCTTATTGTTATCAATCTAACTCATATTATTAGCCATATTATGCTTATATGATCGATAGAACGACAATTACTATACTCACTACTGTTATTACTATCAATCTAACTCGTATTATTAGCCATATTATGCTTATGTGATCGATAGAACGACAATTACTATACTTATTACTCTCATTATTATCAATCTAACTCATATTATTAGCCATATTATGCTTATATGATCGATAGAACGACAATTACTATACTTATTAGTCTTATTATTATCAATCTAACTCATATTATTAACCATATTATGCAGATATGATCGATAGAACGACAATTACTATACTTATTACTCTATTATTATCAATCTGACTCATATTATTAGCCATATTATGCTTATATGATCGATAGAACGACAATTACTATACTCATTACTCTTATTATTATCAATCCAACTCATTTTATTAGCCATATTATGCTTATATGATCGACAGAACGACAATTACTATACTCATTTCTCTTATTGTTATCAATCTAACTCACATTATTAGCCATATTATGCTTATATGATCGATAGAACGACAATTACTATACTCACTACTGTTATACTATCAATCTAACTCGTATTATTAGCCATATTATGCTTATATGATCGATAGAACGACAATAACTATACTTATTACACTCACTGTTATCAATCTAACTCATATTATTAACCATATTATGCAGATATGATCGATAGAACGACAATTACTATACTTATTATTCTTATTATTATCAATCTGACTCATATTATTAGCCATATTATGCTTATATGATCGATAGAACGACAATTACTATACTCATTACTCTTATTATTATCAATCTAACTCATATTATTAACCATATTATGCAGATATGATCGATAGAACTACAACTACTATACTCATTACTCTTATTATTATCAATCCAACTCACATTATTAGCCATATTATGCATATATGATCGATAGAACGACAATTACGGTACTTATTACTCTTATTATTATCAATCTAACTCATATTATTAGCCGTATTATGCTTATATGATCGACAGAACGACAATTACTATACTTATTACACTCACCATTATCAATCTAACTCATATTATTAGCCGTATTATGCTTATATGATCGACCGAACGACAATTACTATACTTATTACACTCACTATTATCAATCTAACTCATATTATTAACCATATTATGCTTGTATGATCGGTAGAACGATAATTACTATACTTATTACTCTTATTATTATCAATCTAACTCATATTATTAGCCATATTATGCTTATATGATCGATAGAACGACAATTACTATACTTATTAGTCTTATTATTATCAATCTAACTCATATTATTAGCCATATTATGCTTGTATGATCGATAGAACGACAATTACTATACTTATTAGTCTTATTATTATCAATCTAACTCGTATTATTAGCCATATTATGCTTATATGATCGATAGAACGACAATTACTATTCTTTTTACTCTTATTATTATCAATCTAACTCATGTTATTAGCCATATTATGCTTATATGATCGATAGAACGACAATTACTATACTTATTAGTCTTATTATTATCAATCTAACTCATATTATTAGCCATATTATGCTTATATGATCGGTAGAACAACAATTACTATACTTATTTCTCTTATTATTATCAATCTAACTCATATTATTAACCATATTATGCAGATATGATCGATAGAACTACAAATACTATATTCATTACTCTTATTATTATCAATCTAACACATATTATTAGCCATATTATGCTTATATGATTGATAGAACGACAATTACTATACTTATTACACTCACTGTTATCAATCTAACTCATATTATTAACCATATTATGCAGATATGATCGATAGAACGACAATTACTATACTTATTACTCTTATTATTATCAATCTGACTCATATTATTAGCCATATTATGCTTATATGATCGATAGGACGACAATTACTATACTCATTACTCTTATTGTTATCAATCTAACTTATATTATTAGCCATATTATGCTTATATGATCGATAGAACGACAATTACTGTACTCATTACTCTTATTATTATCAATCTAACTCATATTATTAACCATATTATGCAGATATGATCGATAGAACTACAACTACTATACTCATTACTCTTATTATTATCAATCTAACTCACATTATTAGCCATATTATGCAGATATGATCGATAGAACGACAATTACTATACTTATTACTCTTATTATTATCAATCTGACTCATATTATTAGCCATATTATGCTTATATGATCGATAGAACGACAATTACTATACTCATTACTCTTATTATTATCAATCTAACTCATACTATTAGCCATATTATGCTTATATGATCGATAGAACGACAATTACTATACTCATTGCTCTTATTGTTATCAATCTAACTCATATTATTAGCCATATTATGCTTATATGATCGATAAAACGACAATTACTATACTCATTGCTCTTATTGTTATCAATCTAACTCATATTATTAGCCATATTATGCTTATATGATTGATAGAACGACAATTACTATACTCATTACTCTTATTATTATCAATCTAACTCATGTCATTAGCCATATTATGCTTATATGATCGATAGAACGACAATTACCATACTTATTAGTCTTATTATTATCAATCTAACTCATATTATTAGCCATATTATGCTTATATGATCGATAGAACGACAATTACTATACTCACTACTGTTATTACTATCAATCTAACTCGTATTATTAGCCATATTATGCTTATATGATCGATAGAACGACAATTACTATACTCACTACTGTTATTACTATCAATCTAACTCGTATTATTAGCCATATTATGCTTATGTGATCGATAGAACGACAATTACTATACTTATTACTCTTATTATTATCAATCTAACTCATATTATTAGACATATTATGCTTATATGATCGATAGAACGACAATTACTATACTTATTAGACTTATTATTATCAATCTAACTCGTATTATTAGCCATATTATGCTTATATGATCGATAGAACGACAATTACTATTCTTTTTACTCTTATTATTATCAATCTAACTCCTATTATTAGCCATATTATGCTTATATGATCGATAGAACGACAATTACTATACTTATTAGTCTTATTATTATCAATCTAACTCAGATTATTAGCCATATTATGCTTATATGATCGGTAGAACTACAATTACTATACTTATTTCTCTTATTATTATCAATCTAACTCATATTATTAGCCGTATTATGCTTATATGTTCGACAGAACAACAATTACTATACTTATTACACTCACTATTATCAATCTAACTCGTATTATTAGCCATATTATGCTTATATGATCGATAGAACGACAATTACTATTCTTTTTACTCTTATTATTATCAATCTAACACATATTATTAGCCATATTATGCTTCTATGATTGATAGAACGACAATTACTATACTTATTACACTCACTGTTATCAATCTAACTCATATTATTAACCATATTATGCAGATATGATCGATAGAACGACAATTACTATACTTATTACTCTTATTATTATCAATCTGACTCATATTATTAGCCATATTATGCTTATATGATCGATAGAACGACAATTACTATACTCATTACTCTTATTATTATCAATCTCACTCATATTATTAACCATATTATGCAGATATGATCGATAGAACTACAACTACTATACTCATTACTCTTATTATTATCAATCTAACTCACATTATTAGCCATATTATGCATATATGATCGATAGAACGACAATTACTATACTTATTACTCTTATTATTATCAATCTAACTCATATTATTAGCCGTATTATGCTTATATGTTCGACAGAACAACAATTACTATACTTATTACACTCACTATTATCAATCTAACTCATATTATTAACCATATTATGCTTGTATGATCGGTAGAACGATAATTACTATACTTATTACTCTTATTATTATCAATCTAGCTCATATTATTAGCCATATTATGCTTATATGATCGATAGAACGACAATTACTATACTCATTACTCTTATTGTTATCAATCTAACTCATATGATTAGCCATATTATGCTTGTATGATCGGTAGGACGATAATTACTATACTTATTACTCTTATTGTTATCAATCTAACTCATATTATTAGCCATATTATGCTTATATGATCGATAGAACGACAATTACTATACTCATTACTCTTATTATTATCAATCTAACTCGTATTATTAGCCATATTATGCTTATATGATCGATAGAACGACAATTACTATACTCATTACTCTTATTATTATCAATCTAACTCATATGATTAGCCATATTATGCTTGTATGATCGATAGAACGACAATTACTATACTTATTACTCTTATTATTATCAATCTAACTCATATTATTAGCCGTATTATGCTTATATGTTCGACAGAACGACAATTACTATACTTTTTACTCTTATTATTATCAATCTAACTCATGTTATTAGCCATATTATGCTTATATGATCGATAGAACGACAATTACTATACTTATTAGTCTTATTATTATCAATCTAACTCATATTAGTAGCCATATTATGCTTATATGATCGATAGAGCGACAATTACTATACTCATTACTCTTATTATTATCAATCTAACTCATATGATTAGCCATATTATGCTTGTATGATCGGTAGAACGACAATTACTATACTCACTACTGTTATTACTATCAATCCAACTCATATTATTAGCCATATTATGCTTATGTGATCGATAGAACGACAATTACTATACTTATTACTCTTATTATTATCAATCTAACTCATGTTATTAGCCATACTATGCTTACATGATCGATAGAACGACAATAACTATACTTATTAGTCTTATTATTATCAATCTAACTCATATTATTAGCCATATTATGCTTATATGATCGATAGAACGACAATTACTATACTCATTACTCTTATTATTATCAATCTAACTCGTATTATTAGCCATATTATGCTTATATGATCGATAGAACGACAATTACTATACTCATTACTCTTATTATTATCAATCTAACTCATATGATTAGCCATATTATGCTTGTATGATCGGTAGAACGACAATTACTATACTCACTACTGTTATTACTATCAATCCAACTCATATTATTAGCCATATTATGCTTATGTGATCGATGGAACGACAATTACTATACTCATTACTCTTATTATTATCAATCTAACTCATATGATTAGCCATATTATGCTTGTATGATCGATAGAACGACAATTACTATAGTTATTAGTCTTATTATTATCAATCTAACTCATATTATTAGCCATATTATGCTTGTATGATCGGTAGAACGATAATTACTATACTTATTACTCTTATTATTATCAATCTAACTCGTACTATTAGCCATATTATGCTTATATGATCGATAGAACGACAATTACTATACTCGTTACTCTTATTGTTATCAATCTAACTCATATTATTAGCCACATTATGCTTATATGATCGATAGAACGACAATTACTATACTCACTACTGTTATTAGTATCAATCTAACTCGTTTTATTAGCCATATTATGCTTACGTGATCGATAGAACGACAATTACTATACTTATTACTCTTATTATTATCAATCTAACTCATATTATTAGCCATACTATGCTTATATGATCGATAGAACGACAATTACTATACTTATTAGTCTTATTATTATCAATCTAACTCATATTATTAGCCATATTATGCTTATATGATCGATAGAACGACAATTACTATACTCATTACTCTTATTATTATCAATCTAACTCATATGATTAGTCATATTATGCTTACATGATCGATAGAACGACAATAACTATACTCATTACTCTTATTATTATCAATCTAACTCATTTTATTAGCCATATTATGCTTATATGATCGATAGAACGACAATTACTATACTCATTACTCTTATTATTATCAATCTAACTCATATTATTAGCCATATTATGCTTATATGATCGATAGAACGACAATTACTATACTCACTACTGTTATTACTATCAATCTAACTCATATTATTAGCCATATTATGCTTATGTGATCGATAGAACGACAATTACTATACTTATTACTCTTATTATTATCAATCTAACTCATGTTATTAGCCATACTATGCTTACATGATCGATAGAACGACAATAACTATACTCATTACTCTTATTATTATCAATCTAACTCATATTATTAGCAATATTATGCTTATATGATCGATAGAACGACAATTACTATACTTATTACTCTTATTATTATCAATCTGACTCATATTATTAGCCGTATTATGCTTATATGATCGATAGAACGACAATTACTATACTTATTACTCTTATTATTATCAATCTGACTCATATTATTAGCCGTATTATGCTTATATGATCGATAGAACGACAATTACTATAGTTATTAGTCTTATTATTATCAATCTAACTCATATTATTAGCCATATTATGCTTGTATGATCGATAGAACGACAATTACTATACTTGTTACTCTTATTATTATCAATGTAACTCATATTATTAGCCATACTATGCTTATACGATCGATAGAACGACAATTACTATACTTATTAGTCTTATTATTATCAATCTAACTCATATTATTAGCCATATTATGCTTATATGATCGATAGAACGACAATTACTATACTCATTACTCTTATTATTATCAATCTAACTCATATGATTAGCCATATTATGCTTGTATGATCGGTAGAACGATAATTACTATACTTATTACTCTTATTATTATCAATCTAACTCATATTATTAGACATAGTATGCTTATATGATCGATAGAACGACAATTACTATACTTATTAGTCTTATTATTATCAATCTAACTCATATTATTAGCCATATTATGCTTATATGATCGATAGAACGACAACTACTATACTCATTACTCTTATTGTTATCAATCTAACTCATATTATTAGCCATATTATGCTTATATGATCGATAGAACGACAATTACTATACTCACTACTGTTATTACTATCAATCTAACTCGTATTATTAGCCATATTATGCTTATATGATCGATAGAACGACAATTACTATTCTTTTTACGCTTATTATTATCAATCTAACTCATATTATTAGCCATATTATGCTTATATGATCGATAGAACGACAATTACTATACTTATTAGTCTTATTATTATCAATCTAACTCATATTATTAGCCATATTATGCTTATATGATCGGTAGAACTACAATTACTATACTTATTTCTCTTATTATTATCAATCTAACTCATATTATTAACCATATTATGCAGATATGATCGATAGAACTACAACTACTATACTCATTACTCTTATTATTATCAATCTAACACATATTATTAGCCATATTATGCTTATATGATTGATAGAACGACAATTACTATACTTATTACACTCACTGTTATCAATCTAACTCATATTATTAACCATATTATGCAGATATGATCGATAGAACGACAATTACTATACTCACTACTGTTATTCCTATCAATCTAACTCGTATTATTAGCCATACTATGCTTATGTGATCGATAGAACGACAATTACTATACTTATTACTCCTATTATTATCAATCTAACTCATATTATTAGCCATACTATGCTTATATGATCGATAGAACGACAATTACTATATATATTAGTCCTATTATTATCAATCTACCTCATATTATTAGCCATATTATGCTTATATGATTGATAGAACGACAATTACTATACTTATTACACTCACTGTTATCAATCTAACTCATATTATTAACCATATTATGCAGATATGATCGATAGAACGACAATTACTATACTCACTACTGTTATTCCTATCAATCTAACTCGTATTATTAGCCATACTATGCTTATGTGATCGATAGAACGATAATTACCATACTTATTACTCTTATTATTATCAATCTAACTCGTATTATTAGCCATATTATGCTTATGTGATCGATAGAACGACAATTACTATACTTATTACTCTCATTATTATCAATCTAACTCATATTATTAGCCATATTATGCTTATATGATCGATAGAACGACAATTACTATACTTATTAGTCTTATTATTATCAATCTAACTCATATTATTAACCATATTATGCAGATATGATCGATAGAACGACAATTACTATACTTATTACTCTTATTATTATCAATCTGACTCATATTATTAGCCATATTATGCTTATATGATCGATAGAACGACAATTACTATACTCATTACTCTTATTATTATCAATCCAACTCATTTTATTAGCCATATTATGCTTATATGATCGACAGAACGACAATTACTATACTCATTGCTCTTATTGTTATCAATCTAACTCATATTATTAGCCATATGATGCTTATATGATCGATAGAACGACAATTACTATACTCACTACTGTTATTACCATCAATCTAACTCGTATTATTAGCCATATTATGCTTATATGATCGATAGAACGACAATTACTATACTTATTACACTCACTGTTATCAATCTAACTCATATTATTAACCATATTATGCAGATATGATCGATAGAACGACAATTACTATACTTATTATTCTTATTATTATCAATCTGACTCATATTATTAGCCATATTATGCTTGTATGATCGGTAGAACGATAATTACTATACTTATTACTCTTATTATTATCAATCTAACTCATATTATTAACCATATTATGCTTGTATGATCGGTAGAACGATAATTACTATACTTATTACTCTTATTATTATCAATCTAGCTCATATTATTAGCCATATTATGCTTATATGATCGATAGAACGACAATTACTATACTCATTACTCTTATTGTTATCAATCTAACTCATATTATTAGCCATATTATGCTTATATGATCGATAGAACGACAATTACTATACTCATTACTCTTATTGTTAACAATCTAACTCATATTATTAGCCATATTATGCTTATATGATCGATAGAACGACAATTACTATACTCACTACTGTTATTACTATCAATTTAACTCGTATTATTAGCCATATTATGCTTATGTGATCGATAGAACGACAATTACTATACTCACTACTGTTATTACTATCAATCTAACTCGTATTATTAGCCATATTATGCTTATGTGATCGATAGAACGACAATTACTATACTTATTACTCTTATTATTATCAATCTAACTCATATTATTAGCCATACTATGCTTATATGATAGATAGAACGACAATTACTATACTTATTAGTCTTATTATTATCAATCTAACTCATATTATTAGCCACATTATGCTTATATGATCGATAGAACGACAATTACTATACTTATTACTCTTATTATTATCAATCTAACTCATATTATTAGCCGTATTATGCTTATATGTTCGACAGAACAACAATTACTATACTTATTACACTCACTGTTATCAATCTAACTCATATTATTAACCATATTATGCAGATATGATCGATAGAACGACAATTACTATACTTATTACTCTTATTATTATCAATCTGACTCATATTATTAGCCATATTATGCTTATATGATCGATAGAACGACAATTACTATACTCATTACTCTTATTATTATCAATCTAACTCATATTATTAACCATATTATGCAGATATGATCGATAGAACTACAACTACTATACTCATTACTCTTATTATTATCAATCTAACTCACATTATTAGCCATATTATGCGTATATGATCGATAGAACGACAATTACTATACTTATTACTCTTATTATTATCAATCTAACTCATATTATTAGCCGTATTATGCTTATATGTTCGACAGAACAACAATTACTATACCTATTACACTCACTATTATCAATCTAACTCATATTATTAACCATATTATGCTTGTATGATCGGTAGAACGATAATTACTATACTTATTACTCTTATTATTATCAATCTAGCTCATATTATTAGCCATATTATGCTTATATGATCGATAGAACGACAATTACTATACTCATTACTCTTATTGTTATCAATCTAACTCATATTATTAGCCATATTATGCTTATATGATCGATAGAACGACAATTACTATACTCATTACTCTTATTGTTATCAATCTAACTCATATTATTAGCCATATTATGCTTACATGATCGATAGAACGACAATTACTATACTCACTACTGTTATTACTATCAATCTAACTCGTATTATTAGCCATATTATGCTTATGTGATCGATAGAACGACAATTACTATACTTATTAGTCTTATTATTATCAATCTAACTCATATTATTAGCCATATTATGCTTATATGATCGATAGAACGACAATTACTATACTCATTACTCTTATTATTATCAATCTAACTCATATGATTAGCCATATTATGCTTGTATGATCGGTAGGACGATAATTACTATACTTATTACTCTTATTGTTATCAATCTAACTCATATTATTAGCCGTATTATGCTTATATGATCGATAGAACGACAATTACTATATTCATTACTCTTATTATTATCAATCTAACTCGTATTATTAGCCATATTATGCTTATATGATCGATAGAACGACAATTACTATACTCATTACTCTTATTATTATCAATCTAACTCATATGATTAGCCATATTATGCTTGTATGATCGATAGAACGACAATTACTATACTTATTACTCTTATTATTATCAATCTAACTCATATTATTAGCCGTATTATGCTTATATGTTCGACAGAACGACAATTACTATACTTTTTACTCTTATTATTATCAGTCTAACTCATGTTATTAGCCATATTATGCTTATATGATCGATAGAACGACAATTACTATACTTATTAGTCTTATTATTATCAATCTAACTCATATTATTAGCCATATTATGCTTATATGATCGATAGAGCGACAATTACTATACTCATTACTCTTATTATTATCAATCTAACTCATATGATTAGCCATATTATGCTTGTATGATCGGTAGAACGACAATTACTATACTCACTACTGTTATTACTATCAATCTAACTCATATTATTAGCTATATTCTGCTTATGTGATCGATAGAACGACAATTACTATACTTATTACTCTTATTATTATCAATCTAACTCATGTTATTAGCCATACTATGCTTACATGATCGATAGAACGACAATAACTATACTCATTACTCTTATTATTATCAATCTAACTCATATTATTAGCAATATTATGCTTATATGATCGATAGAACGACAATTACTATACTTATTACTCTTATTATTATCAATCTGACTCATATTATTAGCCGTATTATGCTTATATGATCGATAGAACGACAATTACTATAGTTATTAGTCTTATTATTATCAATCTAACTCATATTATTAGCCATATTATGCTTGTATGATCGATAGAACGACAATTACTATACTCATTACTCTTATTATTATCAATCCAACTCATTTTATTAGCCATATTATGCTTATATGATCGACAGAACGACAATTACTATACTCATTGCTCTTATTGTTATCAATCTAACTCACATTATTAGCCATATTATGCTTATATGATCGATAGAACGACAATTACTATACTCACTACTGTTATTACTATCAATCTAACTCATATTATTAGCCATATTATGCTTATGTGATCGATAGAACGACAATTACTATACTTATTACTCTTATTATTATCAATCTAACTCATGTTATTAGCCATACTATGCTTACATGATCGATAGAACGACAATAACTATACTCATTACTCTTATTATTATCAATCTAACTCATATTATTAGCAATATTATGCTTATATGATCGATAGAACGACAATTACTATACTTATTACTCTTATTATTATCAATCTGACTCATATTATTAGCCGTATAATGCTTATATGATCGATAGAACGACAATTACTATAGTTATTAGTCTTATTATTATCAATCTAACTCATATTATTAGCCATATTATGCTTGTATGATCGGTAGAACGATAATTACTATACTTATTACTCTTATTATTATCAATCTAACTCGTACTATTAGCCATATTATGCTTATATGATCGATAGAACGACAATTACTATACTCGTTACTCTTATTGTTATCAATCTAACTCATATTATTAGCCACATTATGCTTATATGATCGATAGAACGACAATTACTATACTCACTACTGTCATTAGTATCAATCTAACTCGTTTTATTAGCCATATTATGCTTACGTGATCGATAGAACGACAATTACTATACTTATTACTCTTATTATTATCAATCTAACTCATATTATTAGCCATACTATGCTTATATGATCGATAGAACGACAATTACTATACTTATTAGTCTTATTATTATCAATCTAACTCATATTATTAGCCATATTATGCTTATATGATCGATAGAACGACAATTACTCTACTCATTACTCTTATTATTATCAATCTAACTCATATGATTAGCCATATTATGCTTACATGATCGATAGAACGACAATAACTATACTCATTACTCTTATTATTATCAATCTAACTCATTTTATTAGCCATATTATGCTTATATGATCGATAGAACGACAATTACTATACTCATTACTCTTATTATTATCAATCTAACTCATATTATTAGCCATATTATGCTTATATGATCGATAGAACGACAATTACTATACTCACTACTGTTATTACTATCAATCTAACTCATATTATTAGCCATATTATGCTTATGTGATCGATAGAACGACAATTACTATACTTATTAGTCTTATTATTATCAATCTAACTCATATTATTAGCCATATTATGCTTGTATGATCGGTAGAACGATAATTACTATACTTATTACTCTTATTATTATCAATCTAACTCGTACTATTAGCCATATTATGCTTATATGATCGATAGAACGACAATTACTATACTCATTACTCTTATTATTATCAATCTAACTCATATGATTAGCCATATTATGCTTACATGATCGATAGAACGACAATAACTATACTCATTACTCTTATTATTATCAATCTAACTCATATTATTAGCAATATTATGCTTATATGATCGATAGAACGACAATTACTATACTTATTACTCTTATTATTATCAATCTGACTCATATTATTAGCCGTATTATGCTTATATGATCGATAGAACGACAATTACTATAGTTATTAGTCTTATTATTATCAATCTAACTCATATTATTAGCCATATTATGCTTGTATGATCGATAGAACGACAATTACTATACTTGTTACTCTTATTATTATCAATGTAACTCATATTATTAGCCATACTATGCTTATACGATCGATAGAACGACAATTACTATACTTATTAGTCTTATTATTATCAATCTAACTCATATTATTAGCCATATTATGCTTATATGATCGATAGAACGACAATTACTATACTCATTACTCTTATTATTATCAATCTAACTCATATGATTAGCCATATTATGCTTGTATGATCGATAGAACGACAATTACTATACTTTTTACTCTTATTATTATCAATCTAACTCATGTTATTAGCCATATTATGCTTATATGATCGATAGAACGACAATTACTATACTTATTAGTCTTATTATTATCAATCTAACTCATATTATTAGCCATATTATGCTTATATGATCGATAGAACGACAATTACTATACTCATTACTCTTATTGTTATCAATCTAACTCATATTATTAGCCATATTATGCTTATATGATCGATAGAACGACAATTACTATACTCACTACTGTTATTACTATCAATCTAACTCGTATTATTAGCCATATTATGCTTATGTGATCGATAGAACGACAATTACTATACTTATTACTCTCATTATTATCAATCTAACTCATATTATTAGCCATATTATGCTTATTTGATCGATAGAACGACAATTACTATACTTATTAGTCTTATTATTATCAATCTAACTCATATTATTAACCATATTATGCAAATATGATCGATAGAACGACAATTACTATACTTATTACTCTTATTATTATCAATCTGACTCATATTATTAGCCATATTATGCTTATATGATCGATAGAACGACAATTACTATACTTATTAGTCTTATTATTATCAATCTAACTCATATTATTAGCCATATTATGCTTATATGATCGATAGAACGACAATTACTATACTCATTACTCTTATTGTTATCAATCTAACTCATATTATTAGCCATATTATGCTTATATGATCGATAGAACGACAATTACTATACTCACTACTGTTATTACTATCAATCTAACTCGTATTATTAGCCATATTATGCTTATATGATCGATAGAACGACAATTACTATACTTTTTACTCTTATTATTATCAATCTAACTCATGTTATTAGCCATATTATGCTTATATGATCGATAGAACGACAATTACTATACTTATTAGTCTTATTATTATCAATCTAACTCATATTATTAGCCATATTATGCTTATATGATCGATAGAACGACAATTACTATACTCATTACTCTTATTGTTATCAATCTAACTCATATTATTAGCCATATTATGCTTATATGATCGATAGAACGACAATTACTATACTCACTACTGTTATTACTATCAATCTAACTCGTATTATTAGCCATATTATGCTTATGTGATCGATAGAACGACAATTACTATACTTATTACTCTTATTATTATCAATCTAACTCATATTATTAGCCATATTATGCTTATATGATCGATAGAACGACAATTACTATACTTATTAGTCTTATTATTATCAATCTAACTCATATTATTAGCCATATTATGCTTATATGATCGATAGAACGACAATTACTATACTCATTACTCTTATTGTTATCAATCTAACTCATATTATTAGCCATATTATGCTTATATGATCGATAGAACGACAATTACTATACTCACTACTGTTATTACTATCAATCTAACTCGTATTATTAGCCATATTATGCTTATATGATCGATAGAACGACAATTACTATTCTTTTTACGCTTATTATTATCAATCTAACTCATATTATTAGCCATATTATGCTTATATGATCGATAGAACGACAATTACTATACTTATTAGTCTTATTATTATCAATCTAACTCATATTATTAGCCATATTATGCTTATATGATCGGTAGAACTACAATTACTATACTTATTTCTCCTATTATTATCAATCTAGCTCATATTATTAACCATATTATGCAGATATGATCGATAGAACTACAACTACTATACTCATTACTCTTATTATTATCAATCTAACACATATTATTAGCCATATTATGCTTATATGATTGATAGAACGACAATTACTATACTTATTACACTCACTGTTATCAATCTAACTTATATTATTAACCATATTATGCAGATATGATCGATAGAACGACAATTACTATACTCACTACTGTTATTCCTATCAATCTAACTCGTATTATTAGCCATACTATGCTTATGTGATCGATAGAACGACAATTACTATACTTATTACTCCTATTATTATCAATCTAACTCATATTATTAGCCATACTATGCTTATATGATCGATAGAACGACAATTACTATATATATTAGTCCTATTATTATCAATCTACCTCATATTATTAGCCATATTATGCTTATATGATTGATAGAACGACAATTACTATACTTATTCCACTCACTGTTATCAATCTAACTCATATTATTAACCATATTATGCAGATATGATCGATAGAACGACAATTACTATACTCACTACTGTTATTCCTATCAATCTAACTCGTATTATTAGCCATACTATGCTTATGTGATCGATAGAACGATAATTACTATACTTATTACTCTTATTATTATCAATCTAACTCATATTATTAGCCATATTATGCTTATATGATCGATAGAACGACAATTACTATACTTTTTACTCTTATTATTATCAATCTAACTCATGTTATTAGCCATATTATGCTTATATGATCGATAGAACGACAATTACTATACTTATTAGTCTTATTATTATCAATCTAACTCATATTATTAGCCATATTATGCTTATATGATCGATAGAACGACAATTACTATACTCATTACTCTTATTGTTATCAATCTAACTCATATTATTAGCCATATTATGCTTATATGATCGATAGAACGACAATTACTATACTCACTACTGTTATTACTATCAATCTAACTCGTATTATTAGCCATATTATGCTTATATGATCGATAGAACGACAATTACTATACTTATTACACTCACTGTTATCAATCTAACTCATATTATTAACCATATTATGCAGATATGATCGATAGAACGACAATTACTATACTTATTATTCTTATTATTATCAATCTGACTCATATTATTAGCCATATTATGCTTATATGATCGATAGAACGACAATTACTATACTCATTACTCTTATTATTATCAATCTAACTCATATTATTAACCATATTATGCAGATATGATCGATAGAACTACAACTACTATACTCATTACTCTTATTATTATCAATCCAACTCACATTATTAGCCATATTATGCATATATGATCGATAGAACGACAATTACGGTACTTATTACTCTTATTATTATCAATCTAACTCATATTATTAGCCGTATTATGCTTATATGATCGACAGAACGACAATTACTATACTTATTACACTCACTATTATCAATCTAACTCATATTATTAACCATATTATGCTTGTATGATCGGTAGAACGATAATTACTATACTTATTACTCTTATTATTATTAATCTAGCTCATATTATTAGCCATATTATGCTTATATGATCGATAGAACGACAATTACTATACTCATTACTCTTATTGTTATCAATCTAACTCATATTATTAGCCATACTATGCTTATATGATCGATAGAACGACAATTACTATACTCATTACTCTTATTGTTAACAATCTAACTCATATTATTAGCCATATTATGCTTATATGATCGATAGAACGACAATTACTATACTCACTACTGTTATTACTATCAATCTAACTCGTATTATTAGCCATATTATGCTTATATGATCGATAGAACGACAATTACTATTCTTTTTACGCTTATTATTATCAATCTAACACATATTATTAGCTATATTATGCTTATATGATCGATAGAACGACAATTACTATACTTATTAGTCTTATTATTATCAATCTAACTCATATTATTAGCCATATTATGCTTATATGATCGGTAGAACTACAATTACTATACTTATTTCTCCTATTATTATCAATCCAGCTCATATTATTAACCATATTATGCACATATGATCGATAGAACTACAACTACTATACTCATTACTCTTATTATTATCAATCTAACACATATTATTAGCCATATTATGCTTATATGATTGATAGAACGACAATTACTATACTTATTACACTCACTGTTATCAATCTAACTCATATTATTAACCATATTATGCAGATATGATCGATAGAACGACAATTACTATACTCACTACTGTTATTCCTATCAATCTAACTCGTATTATTAGCCATACTATGCTTATGTGATCGATAGAACGACAATTACTATACTTATTACTCCTATTATTATCAATCTAACTCATATTATTAGCCATACTATGCTTATATGATCGATAGAACGACAATTACTATATATATTAGTCCTATTATTATCAATCTACCTCATATTATTAGCCATATTATGCTTATATGATTGATAGAACGACAATTACTATACTTATTACACTCACTGTTATCAATCTAACTCATATTATTAACCATATTATGCAGATATGATCGATAGAACGACAATTACTATACTCACTACTGTTATTCCTATCAATCTAACTCGTATTATTAGCCATACTATGCTTATGTGATCGATAGAACGATAATTACTATACTTATTACTCTTATTATTATCAATCTAACTCATATTATTAGCCATATTATGCTTATATGATCGATAGAACGACAATTACTATACTTTTTACTCTTATTATTATCAATCTAACTCATGTTATTAGCCATATTATGCTTATATGATCGATAGAACGACAATTACTATACTTATTAGTCTTATTATTATCAATCTAACCCATATTATTAGCCATATTATGCTTATATGATGGATAGAACGACAATTACTATACTCATTACTCTTATTGTTATCAATCTAACTCATATTATTAGCCATATTATGCTTATATGATCGATAGAACGACAATTACTATACTCACTACTGTTATTACTATCAATCTAACTCGTATTATTAGCCATATTATGCTTATGTGATCGATAGAACGACAATTACTATACTTATTACTCTCATTATTATCAATCTAACTCATATTATTAGCCATATTATGCTTATATGATCGATAGAACGACAATTACTATACTTATTAGTCTTATTATTATCAATCTAACTCATATTATTAACCATATTATGCAGATATGATCGATAGAACGACAATTACTATACTTATTACTCTTATTATTATCAATCTGACTCATATTATTAGCCATATTATGCTTATATGATCGATAGAACGACAATTACTATACTCATTACTCTTATTATTATCAATCCAACTCATTTTATTAGCCATATTATGCTTATATGATCGACAGAACGACAATTACTATACTCATTTCTCTTATTGTTATCAATCTAACTCACATTATTAGCCATATTATGCTTATATGATCGATAGAACGACAATTACTATACTCACTACTGTTATTACTATCAATCTAACTCGTATTATTAGCCATATTATGCTTATATGATCGATAGAACGACAATAACTATACTTATTACACTCACTGTTATCAATCTAACTCATATTATTAACCATATTATGCAGATATGATCGATAGAACGACAATTACTATACTTATTATTCTTATTATTATCAATCTGACTCATATTATTAACCATATTATGCAGATATGATCGATAGAACTACAACTACTATACTCATTACTCTTATTATTATCAATCCAACTCACATTATTAGCCATATTATGCATATATGATCGATAGAACGACAATTACGGTACTTATTACTCTTATTATTATCAATCTAACTCATATTATTAGCCGTATTATGCTTATATGATCGACAGAACGACAATTACTATACTTATTACACTCACCATTATCAATCTAACTCATATTATTAGCCGTATTATGCTTATATGATCGACAGAACGACAATTACTATACTTATTACACTCACTATTATCAATCTAACTCATATTATTAACCATATTATGCTTGTATGATCGGTAGAACGATAATTACTATACTTATTACTCTTATTATTATCAATCTAGCTCATATTATTAGCCATATTATGCTTATATGATCGATAGAACGACAATTACTATACTCATTACTCTTATTGTTATCAATCTAACTCATATTATTAGCCATATTATGCTTATATGATCGATAGAACGACAATTACTATACTCATTACTCTTATTATTATCAATCTAACTCATATTATTAGCCATACTATGCTTATATGATCGATAGAACCACAATTACTATACTTATTAGTCTTATTATTATCAATCTAACTCATATTATTAGCCATATTATGCTTATATGATCGATAGAACGACAATTACTATACTTATTAGTCTTATTATTATCAATCTAACTCATATTATTAGCCATATTATGCTTATATGATCGGTAGAACTACAATTACTATACTTATTTCTCTTATTATTATCAATCTAACTCATATTATTAGCAATATTATGCAGATATGATCGATAGAACGACAATTACTATACTTATTACTCTTATTATTATCAATCTGACTCATATTATTAGCCATATTATGCTTATATGATCGATAGAACGACAATTACTATACTTATTAGTCTTATTATTATCAATCTAACTCATATTATTAGCCATATTATGCTTATATGATCGGTAGAACTACAATTACTATACTTATTTCTCCTATTATTATCAATCTAGCTCATATTATTAACCATATTATGCAGATATGATCGATAGAACTACAACTACTATAC
>NW_027473730.1:0-28926 GCF_050947335.1 Megachile rotundata | reverse complement strand
GCCATATTATGCTTATATGATCGATAGAACGACAATTACTATACTCACTACTGTTATTACTATCAATCTAACTCGTATTATTAGCCATATTATGCTTATGTGATCGATAGAACGACAATTACTATACTTATTACTCTTATTATTATCAATCTAACTCATATTATTAGCCATACTATGCTTATATGATCGATAGAACGACAATTACTATACTTATTAGTCTTATTATTATCAATCTAACTCATATTATTAGCCATATTATGCTTATATGATCGATAGAACGACAATTACTATACTCACTACTGTTATTGCTATCAATCTAACTCATATTATTAGCCATATTATGCTTATGTGAACGATAGAACGACAATTACTATACTTATTACTCTTATTATTATCAATCTAACTCATATTATTAGCCATATTATGCTTATGTGAACGATAGAACGACAATTACTATACTTATTACTCTTATTATTATCAATCTAACTCATATTATTAGCCATACTATGCTTATATGATCGATAGAACGACAATTACTATACTTATTAGTCTTATTATTATCAATCTAACTCATATTATTAGCCATATTATGCTTATATGATCGATAGAGCGACAATTACTATACACATTACTCTTATTATTATCAATCTAACTCATATGATTAGCCATATAATGCTTGTATGAACGGTAGAACGATAATTACTATACTTATTACTCTTATTATTATCAATCTAACTCATATTATTAGCCATATTATGCTTATATGATCGATAGAACGACAATTACTATACACATTACTCTTATTATTATCAATCTAACTCATATGATTAGCCATATAATGCTTGTATGAACGGTAGAACGATAATTACTATACTTATTACTCTTATTATTATCAATCTAACTCATATTATTAGCCATATTATGCTTATATGATCGATAGAACGACAATTACTATACTCATTACTCTTATTGTTATCAATCTAACTCATATTATTAGCCATATTATGCTTATATGATCGATAGAACGACAATTACTATACTCACTACTGTTATTACTATCAATCTAACTCGTATTATTAGCCATATTATGCTTATATGATCGATAGAACGACTATTACTATACTTATTAGCCTTATTATTATCAATCTAACTCATATTATTAGCCATATTATGCTTATATGATCGATAGAACGACAATTACTATACTCACTACTGTTATTACTATCAATCTAACTCATATTATTAGCCATACTATGCTTATATGATCGATAGAACGACAATTGCTATACTTATTAGCCTTATTATTATCAATCTAACTCATATTATTAGCCATATTATGCTTATATGATCGATAGAACTACAACTACTATACTTATTACTCTTATTATTATCAATCTAACTCATATTATTAGCCATATTATGCTTATATGATCGGTAGAACTACAATAACTATACTTATTTCTCTTATTATTATCAATCTAACTCATATTATTAACCATATTATGCAGGTATGATCGATAGAACTACAACTACTATACTCATTACTCTTATTATTATCAATCTAACTCACATTATTAGCCATATTATGCATATATGATCGATAGAACGGCAATTACTATACTTATTACTCTTATTATTATCTATCTAACACATATTATTAGCCATATTATGCTTATATGATTGGTAGAACGACAATTACTATACTTATTACACTCACTGTTATCAATCTAACTCATATTATTAACCATATTATGCAGATATGATCGATAGGACTACAACTACTATACTCATTGCTCTTATTATTATCAATCTAACTCATATTATTAGCCATATTATGCTTATATGATCGATAGAACGACAATTACTATACTTATTACACTCACTGTTATCAATCTAACTCATATTATTAACCATATTATGCAGATATGATCGATAGAACTACAATTACTATTCTTTTTACTCTTATTATTATCAATCTAACTCATATTATTAGCCATATTATGCTTATATGATCGATAGAACGACAATTACTATACTCATTACTCTTACTGTTATCAATCTAACTCATATTATTAGCCATATTATGCTTATATGATCGATAGAACGACAATTACTATACTCACTACTGTTATTACTATCAATCTAACTCGTATTATTAGCCATATTATGCTTATGTGATCGATAGAACGACAATTACTATACTTATTACTCTTATTATTATCAATCTAACTCATATTATTAGCCATACTATGCTTATATGATCGATAGAACGACAATTACTATACTTATTAGTCTTATTATTATCAATCTAACTCATATTATTAGCCATATTATGCTTATATGATCGATAGAACGACAATTACTATACTCACTACTGTTATTGCTACCAATCTAACTCATATTATTAGCCATATTATGCTTATGTGAACGATAGAACGACAATTACTATACTTATTACTCTTATTATTATGAATCTAACTCATATTATTAGCCATACTATGCTTATATGATCGATAGAACGACAATTACTATACTTATTAGTCTTATTATTATCAATCTAACTCATATTATTAGCCATATTATGCTTATATGATCGATAGAACGACAATTACTATACTCACTACTGTTATTGCTATCAATCTAACTCATATTATTAGCCATATTATGCTTATGTGAACGATAGAAAGACAATTACTATACTTATTACTCTTATTATTATCAATCTAACTCATGTTATTAGCCATACTATGCTTACATGATCGATAGAACGACAATAACTATACTCATTACTCTTATTATTATCAATCTAACTCATATTATTAGCAATATTATGCTTATATGATCGATAGAACGACAATTACTATACTTATTACTCTTATTATTATCAATCTGACTCATATTATTAGCCGTATTATGCTTATATGATCGATAGAACGACAATTACTATAGTTATTAGTCTCATTATTATCAATCTAACTCATATTATTAGCCATATTATGCTTATAGGATCGGTAGAACTACAATTACTATACTTATTTCTCTTATTATTATCAATCTAACTCATATTATTAGCCATATTATGCAGATATGATCGATAGAACTACAACTACTATACTCATTACTCTTATTATTATCAATCTAACTCATATTATTAGCCATATTATGCTTATATGATTGATAGAACGACAATTACTATACTTATTACACTCACTGTTATCAATCTAACTCATATTATTAACCATATTATGCAGATATGATCGATAGGACTACAACTACTATACTCATTGCTCTTATTATTATCAATCTAACTCATATTATTAGCCATATTATGCTTATATGATCGATAGAACGACAATTACTATACTTATTACACTCACTGTTATCAATCTAACTCATATTATTAATCATATTATGCAGATATGATCGATAGAACTACAATTACTATTCTTTTTACCCTTATTATTATCAATCTAGCTCATATTATTAGCCATACTATGCTTATATGATCGATAGAACGACAATTACTATACTTGTTAGTCTTATTATTATCAATCTAACTCATATTATTAGCCATATTATGCTTATATGATCGATAGAACGACAATTACTATACTCACTACTGTTATTGCTACCAATCTAACTCATATTATTAGCCATATTATGCTTATGTGAACGATAGAGCGACAATTACTATACTTATTACTCTTATTATTATGAATCTAACTCATATTATTAGCCATACTATGCTTATATGATCGATAGAACGACAATTACTATACTTATTAGTCTTATTATTATCAATCTAACTCATATTATTAGCCATATTATGCTTATATGATCGATAGAACGACAATTACTATACTCACTACTGTTATTGCTATCAATCTAACTCATATTATTAGCCATATTATGCTTATGTGAACGATAGAACAACAATTACTATACTTATTACTCTTATTATTATCAATCTAACTCATGTTATTAGCCATACTATGCTTACATGATCGATAGAACGACAATAACTATACTCATTACTCTTATTATTATCAATCTAACTCATATTATTAGCAATATTATGCTTATATGATCGATAGAACGACAATTACTATACTTATTACTCTTATTATTATCAATCTGACTCATATTATTAGCCGTATTATGCTTATATGATCGATAGAACGACAATTACTATAGTTATTAGTCTTATTATTATCAATCTAACTCATATTATTAGCCATATTATGCTTATAGGATCGGTAGAACTACAATTACTATACTTATTTCTCTTATTATTATCAATCTAACTCATATTATTAGCCATATTATGCAGATATGATCGATAGAACTACAACTACTATACTCATTACTCTTATTATTATCAATCTAACTCATATTATTAGCCATATTATGCTTGTATGATTGATAGAACGACAATTACTATACTTATTACACTCACTGTTATCAATCTAACTCATATTATTAACCATATTATGCAGATATGATCGATAGGACTACAACTACTATACTCATTGCTCTTATTATTATCAATCTAACTCATATTATTAGCCATATTATGCTTATATGATCGATAGAACGACAATTACTATACTTATTACACTCACTGTTATCAATCTAACTCATATTATTAATCATATTATGCAGATATGATCGATAGAACTACAATTACTATTCTTTTTACCCTTATTATTATCAATCTAGCTCATATTATTAGCCATATTATGCTTATATGATCGATAGAACGACAATTACTATACTCATTATTCTTATTGTTATCAATCTAACTCATATTATTAGCCATATTATGCTTATATGATCGATAGAACGACAATTACTATACTCACTACTGTTATTACTATCAATCTAACTCGTATTATTAGCCATATTATGCTTATGTGATCGATAGAACGACAATTACTATACTTATTGCTCTTATTATTATCAATCTAACTCATACTATTAGCCATACTATGCTTATATGATCGATAGAACGACAATTACTATACTCATTACTCTTATTATTATCAATCTAACTCATATGATTAGCCATATTATGCTTGTATGATCGGTAGAACGATAATTACTATACTTATTACTCTTATTATTATCAATCTAACTCGTATTATTAGCCATATTATGCTTATATGATCGATAGAACGACAATTACTATACTCGCTACTGTTATTGCTATCAATCTAACTCATATTATTAGCCATATTATGCTTATGTGAACGATAGAACGACAATTACTATACTTATTACTCTTATTATTATCAATCTAACTCATATTATTAGCCATACTATGCTTATGTGATCGATAGAACGACAATTACTATACTTATTACTCTTATTATTATCAATCTAACTCATATTATTAGCCATACTATGCTTATATGATCGATAGAACGACAATTACTATACTTATTAGTCTTATTATTATCAATCTAACTCATATTATTAGCCATATTATGCTTATATGATCGATAGAACGACAATTACTATACACATTACTCTTATTATTATCAATCTAACTCATATGATTAGCCATATAATGCTTGTATGATCGGTAGAACGATAATTACTATACTTATTACTCTTATTATTATCAATCTAACTCATATTATTAGCCATATTATGCTTATATGATCGATAGAACGACAATTGCTATACTTATTACTCTTATTATTATCAATCTAACTCATATTATTAGCCATACTATGCTTATATGATCGATAGAACGACAATTACTATACTTATTAGTCTTATTATTATCAATCTAACTCATATTATTAGCCATATTATGCTTATATGATCGATAGAACGACAATTACTATACTCACTACTGTTATTACTATCAATCTAACTCGTATTATTAGCCATATTATGCTTGTATGATCGGTAGAACGATAATTACTATACTTATTACTCTTATTATTATCTATCTAACACATATTATTAGCCATATTATGCTTATATGATTGATAGAACGACAATTACTATACTTATTACACTCACTGTTATCAATCTAACTCATATTATTAACCATATTATGCAGATATGATCGATAGGACTACAACTACTATACTCATTGCTCTTATTATTATCAATCTAACTCATATTATTAGCCATATTATGCTTATATGATCGATAGAACGACAATTACTATACTTATTACACTCGCTGTTAACAATCTAACTCATATTATTAACCATATTATGCAGATATGATCGATAGAACTACAATTACTATTCTTTTTACTCTTATTATTATCAATCTAACTCATATTATTAGCCATATTATGCTTATATGATCGATAGAACGACAATTACTATACTCACTACTGTTATTACTATCAATCTAACTCGTATTATTAGCCATATTATGCTTATGTGATCGATAGAACGACAATTACTATACTTATTACTCTTATTATTATCAATCTAACTCATATTATTAGCCATACTATGCTTATATGATCGATAGAACGACAATTACTAGACTTATTAGTCTTATTATTATCAATCTAACTCATATTATTAGCCATATTATGCTTATATGATCGATAGAACGACAATTACTATACTCACTACTGTTATTGCTACCAATCTAGCTCATATTATTAGCCATATTATGCTTATATGATCGATAGAACGACAATTACTATACTCATTATTCTTATTGTTATCAATCTAACTCATATTATTAGCCATATTATGCTTATATGATCGATAGAACGACAATTACTATACTCACTACTGTTATTACTATCAATCTAACTCGTATTATTAGCCATATTATGCTTATGTGATCGATAGAACGACAATTAATATACTTATTACTCTTATTATTATCAATCTAACTCATACTATTAGCCATACTATGCTTATATGATCGATAGAACGACAATTACTATACACATTACTCTTATTATTATCAATCTAACTCATATGATTAGCCATATAATGCTTGTATGAACGGTAGAACGATAATTACTATACTTATTACTCTTATTATTATCAATCTAACTCATATGATTAGCCATATTATGCTTGTATGATCGGTAGAACGATAATTACTATACTTATTACTCTTATTATTATCAATCTAACTCGTATTATTAGCCATATTATGCTTATATGATCGATAGAACGACAATTACTATACTCGCTACTGCTATTGCTATCAATCTAACTCATATTATTAGCCATATTATGCTTATGTGAACGATAGAACGACAATTACTATACTTATTACTCTTATTATTATCAATCTAACTCATATTATTGGCCATACTATGCTTATGTGATCGATAGAACGACAATTACTATACTTATTACTCTTATTATTATCAATCTAACTCATATTATTAGCCATACTATGCTTATATGATCGATAGAACGACAATTACTATACTTATTAGTCTTATTATTATCAATCTAAATCATATTATTAGCCATATTATGCTTATATGATCGATAGAGCGACAATTACTATACACATTACTCTTATTATTATCAATCTAACTCATATGATTAGCCATATAATGCTTGTATGAACGGTAGAACGATAATTACTATACTTATTACTCTTATTATTATCAATCTAACTCATATTATTAGCCATATTATGCTTATATGATCGATAGAACGACAATTACTATACACATTACTCTTATTATTATCAATCTAACTCATATGATTAGCCATATAATGCTTGTATGAACGGTAGAACGATAATTACTATACTTATTACTCTTATTATTATCAATCTAGCTCATATTATTAGCCATATTATGCTTATATGATCGATAGAACTACAACTACTATACTCATTACTCTTATTATTATCAATCTAACTCACATTATTAGCCATATTATGCATATATGATCGATAGAACGACAATTACTATACTTATTACTCTTATTATTACCTATCTAACACATATTATCAGCCATATTATGCTTATATGATCGATAGAACGACAATTACTATACTCATTACTCTTATTGTTATCAATCTAACTCATATTATTAGCCATATTATGCTTATATGATCGATAGAACGACAATTACTATACTCACTACTGTTATTACTATCAATCTAACTCGTATTATTAGCCATATTATGCTTATGTGATCGATAGAACGACAATTACTATACTTATTACTCTTATTATTATCAATCTAACTCATATTATTAGCCATACTATGCTTATATGATCGATAGAACGACAATTACTATACTTATTACACTCACTGTTATCAATCTAACTCATATTATTAACCATATTATGCAGATATGATCGATAGAACTACAACTACTATACTCATTACTCTTATTATTATCAATCTAACTCATATTATTAGCCATATTATGCTTATATGATCGATAGAACGACAATTACTATACTCATTACTCTTATTATTATCAATCTAACTCATATTATTAGCCATATTATGCTTATATGATCGATAGAACGACAATTACTATACTCACTACTGTTATTACTATCAATCTAACTCATATTATTAGCCATATTATGCTTATGTGAACGATAGAACGACAATTACTATACTTATTACTCTTATTATTATCAATCTAACTCATGTTATTAGCCATACTATGCAGATATGATCGATAGAACGACAATTACTATACACATTACTCTTATTATTATCAATCTAACTCATATTATTACCCATATTATGCTTATATGATCGATAGAACGACAATTACTATACTCATTGCTCTTATTGTTATCAATCTAACTCATATTATTAGCCATATTATGCTTATATGATTGATAGAACGACAATTACTATACTTACTACACTCACTGTTATCAATCTAACTCATATTATTAACCATATTATGCAGATATGATCGATAGAACTACAACTACTATACTCATTACTCTTATTATGATCAATCTAACTCACATTATTAGCCATATTATGCATATATGATCGATAGAACGACAATTACTATACTTATTATTCTTATTATTATCAATCTAACTCATATTATTAGCCGTATTATGCTTATATGATCGACAGAACGACAATTACTATACTTATTACACTCACTATTATCAATCTAACTCATATTATTAACCATATTATGCTTGTATGATCGGTAGAACGATAATTACTATACTTATTACTCTTATTATTATCAATCTAGCTCATATTATTTGCCATATTATGCTTATATGATCGATAGAACGACAATTACTATACTCATTACTCTTATTGTTATCAATCTAACTCATATTATTAGCCATATTATGCTTATATGATCGATAGAACGACAATTACTATACTCACTACTGTTATTACTATCAATCTAACTCATATTATTAGCCATACTATGCTTATATGATCGATAGAACGACAATTACTATACTTATTAGCCTTATTATTATCAATCTAACTCATATTATTAGCCATACTATGCTTATATGATCGATAGAACGACAATTACTATACTTATTAGTCTTATTATTATCAATCTAACTCATATTATTAGCCATATTATGCTTATATGATCGATAGAACGACAATTACTATACTCACTACTGTTATTACTATCAATCTAACTCATATTATTAACCATATTATGCAGATATGATCGATAGAACTACAATTACTATTCTTTTTACTCTTATTATTATCAATCTAACTCATATTATTAGCCATATTATGCTTATATGATCGATAGAACGACAATTACTATACTCATTACTCTTATTGTTATCAATCTAACTCATATTATTAGCCATATTATGCTTATATGATCGATAGAACGACAATTACTATACTCACTACTGTTATTACTGTCAATCTAACTCGTATTATTAGCCATATTATGCTTATGTGATCGATAGAACGACAATTACTATACTTATTACTCTTATTATTATCAATCTAACTCATATTATTAGCCATACTATGCTTATATGATCGATAGAACGAAAATTACTATACTTATTAGTCTTATTATTATCAATCTAACTCATATTATTAGCCATATTATGCTTATATGATCGATAGAACGACAATTACTATACTCACTACTGTTATTGCTATCAATCTAACTCATACTATTAGCCATATTATGCTTATGTGAACGATAGAACGACAATTACTATACTTATTACTCTTATTATTATCAATCTAACTCATATTATTAGCCATACTATGCTTATGTGATCGATAGAACGACAATTACTATACTTATTACTCTTATTATTATCAATCTAACTCATATTATTAGCCATACTATGCTTATATGATCGATAGAACGACAATTACTATACTTATTAGTCTTATTATTATCAATCTAACTCATATTATTAGCCATATTATGCTTATATGATCGATAGAACGACAATTACTACACTCACTACTGTTATTACTATCAATCTAACTCATATTATTAGCCATATTATGCTTATGTGAACGATAGAACGACAATTACTATACTTATTACTCTTATTATTATCAATCTAACTCATGTTATTAGCCATACTATGCTTACATGATCGATAGAACGACAATAACTATACTCATTACTCTTATTATTATCAATCTAACTCATATTATTAGCAATATTATGCTTATATGATCGATAGAACGACAATTACTATACTTATTACTCTTATTATTATCAATCTGACTCATATTATTAGCCGTATTATGCTTATATGATCGATAGAACGACAATTACTATACTCATTGCTCTTATTGTTATCAATCTAACTCATATTATTAGCCATATTATGCTTATATGATTGATAGAACGACAATTACTATACTTACTACACTCACTGTTATCAATCTAACTCATATTATTAACCATATTATGCAGATATGATCGATAGAACTACAACTACTATACTCATTACTCTTATTATGATCAATCTAACTCACATTATTAGCCATATTATGCATATATGATCGATAGAACGACAATTACTATACTTATTACTCTTATTATTATCAATCTAACTCATATTATTAGCCGTATAATGCTTATATGATCGACAGAACGACAATTACTATACTTATTACACTCACTATTATCAATCTAACTCATATTATTAACCATATTATGCTTGTATGATCGGTAGAACGATAATTACTATACTTATTACTCTTATTATTATCAATCTAGCTCATATTATTAGCCATGTTATGCTTATATGATCGATAGAACGACAATTACTATACTCATTACTCTTATTGTTATCAATCTAACTCATATTATTAGCCATATTATGCTTATATGATCGATAGAACGACAATTACTATACTCACTACTGTTATTACTATCAATCTAACTCATATTATTAGCCATACTATGCTTATATGATCGATAGAACGACAATTACTATACTTATTAGCCTTATTATTATCAATCTAACTCATATTATTAGCCATATTATGCTTATATGATCGATAGAACTACAACTACTATACTTATTACTCTTATTATTATCAATCTAACTCATATTATTAGCCATATTATGCTTATATGATCGGTAGAACTACAATAACTATACTTATTTCTCTTATTATTATCAATCTAACTCATATTATTAACCATATTATGCAGGTATGATCGATAGAACTACAACTACTATACTCATTACTCTTATTATTATCAATCTAACTCACATTATTAGCCATATTATGCATATATGATCGATAGAACGGCAATTACTATACTTATTACTCTTATTATTATCTATCTAACACATATTATTAGCCATATTATGCTTATATGATTGGTAGAACGACAATTACTATACTTATTACACTCAATGTTATCAATCTAACTCATATTATTAACCATATTATGCAGATATGATCGATAGGACTACAACTACTATACTCATTGCTCTTATTATTATCAATCTAACTCATATTATTAGCCATATTATGCTTATATGATCGATAGAACGACAATTACTATACTTATTACACTCACTGTTATCAATCTAACTCATATTATTAACCATATTATGCAGATATGATCGATAGAACTACAATTACTATTCTTTTTACTCTTATTATTATCAATCTAACTCATATTATTAGCCATATTATGCTTATATGATCGATAGAACGACAATTACTATACTCATTACTCTTATTGTTATCAATCTAACTCATATTATTAGCCATATTATGCTTATATGATCGATAGAACGACAATTACTATACTCACTACTGTTATTACTATCAATCTAACTCGTATTATTAGCCGTATTATGCTTATGTGATCGATAGAACGACAATTACTATACTTATTACTCTTATTATTATCAATCTAACTCATATTATTAGCCATACTATGCTTATATGATCGATAGAACGACAATTACTATACTTATTAGTCTTATTATTATCAATCTAACTCATATTATTAGCCATATTATGCTTATATGATCGATAGAACGACAATTACTATACTCACTACTGTTATTGCTACCAATCTAACTCATATTATTAGCCATATTATGCTTATGTGAACGATAGAACGACAATTACTATACTTATTACTCTTATTATTATGAATCTAACTCATATTATTAGCCATACTATGCTTATATGATCGATAGAACGACAATTACTATACTTATTAGTCTTATTATTATCAATCTAACTCATATTATTAGCCATATTATGCTTATATGATCGATAGAACGACAATTACTATACTCACTACTGTTATTGCTATCAATCTAACTCATATTATTAGCCATATTATGCTTATGTGAACGATAGAAAGACAATTACTATACTTATTACTCTTATTATTATCAATCTAACTCATGTTATTAGCCATACTATGCTTACATGATCGATAGAACGACAATAACTATACTCATTACTCTTATTATTATCAATCTAATCTCATATTATTAGCAATATTATGCTTATATGATCGATAGAACGACAATTACTATACTTATTACTCTTATTATTATCAATCTGACTCATATTATTAGCCGTATTATGCTTATATGATCGATAGAACGACAATTACTATAGTTATTAGTCTTATTATTATCAATCTAACTCATATTATTACCCATATTATGCTTATAGGATCGGTAGAACTACAATTACTATACTTATTTCTCTTATTATTATCAATCTAACTCATATTATTAGCCATATTATGCAGATATGATCGATAGAACTACAACTACTATACTCATTACTCTTATTATTATCAATCTAACTCATATTATTAGCCATATTATGCTTATATGATTGATAGAACGACAATTACTATACTTATTACACTCACTGTTATCAATCTAACTCATATTATTAACCATATTATGCAGATATGATCGATAGGACTACAACTACTATACTCATTGCTCTTATTATTATCAATCTAACTCATATTATTAGCCATATTATGCTTATATGATCGATAGAACGACAATTACTATACTTATTACACTCACTGTTATCAATCTAACTCATATTATTAATCATATTATGCAGATATGATCGATAGAACTACAATTACTATTCTTTTTACCCTTATTATTATCAATCTAGCTCATATTATTAGCCATACTATGCTTATATGATCGATAGAACGACAATTACTATACTTGTTAGTCTTATTATTATCAATCTAACTCATATTATTAGCCATATTATGCTTATATGATCGATAGAACGGCAATTACTATACTCACTACTGTTATTGCTGCCAATCTAACTCATATTATTAGCCATATTATGCTTATGTGAACGATAGAACGACAATTACTATACTTATTACTCTTATTATTATCAATCTAACTCATATTATTAGCCATACTATGCTTATATGATCGATAGAACGACAATTACTATACTCATTAGTCTTATTATTATCAATCTAACTCATATTATTAGCCATATTATGCTTATATGATCGATAGAACGACAATTACTATACTCACTACTGTTATTGCTACCAATCTAGCTCATATTATTAGCCATATTATGCTTATATGATCGATAGAACGACAATTACTATACTCATTATTCTTATTGTTATCAATCTAACTCATATTATTAGCCATATTATGCTTATATGATCGATAGAACGACAATTACTATACTCACTACTGTTATTACTATCAATCTAACTCGTATTATTAGCCATATTATGCTTATGTGATCGATAGAACGACAATTAATATACTTATTACTCTTATTATTATCAATCTAACTCATACTATTAGCCATACTATGCTTATATGATCGATAGAACGACAATTACTATACTCATTACTCTTATTATTATCAATCTAACTCATATGATTAGCCATATTATGCTTGTATGATCGGTAGAACGATAATTACTATACACATTACTCTTATTATTATCAATCTAACTCATATGATTAGCCATATAATGCTTGTATGATCGATAGAACGACAATTACTATACTTATTACTCTTATTATTATCAATCTAACTCATATTATTAGCCACACTATGCTTATATGATCGATAGAACGACAATTACTATACTTATTAGTCTTATTATTATCAATCTAACTCATATTATTAGCCATATTATGCTTATATGATCGATAGAACGACAATTACTATACTCACTACTGTTATTGCTATCAATCTAACTCATATTATTAGCCATATTATGCTTATGTGAACGATAGAAAGACAATTACTATACTTATTACTCTTATTATTATCAATCTAACTCATGTTATTAGCCATACTATGCTTACATGATCGATAGAACGACAATAACTATACTCATTACTCTTATTATTATCAATCTAACTCATATTATTAGCAATATTATGCTTATATGATCGATAGAACGACAATTACTATACTTATTACTCTTATTATTATCAATCTGACTCATATTATTAGCCGTATTATGCTTATATGATCGATAGAACGACAATTACTATAGTTATTAGTCTTATTATTATCAATCTAACTCATATTATTACCCATATTATGCTTATAGGATCGGTAGAACTACAATTACTATACTTATTTCTCTTATTATTATCAATCTAACTCATATTATTAGCCATATTATGCAGATATGATCGATAGAACTACAACTACTATACTCATTACTCTTATTATTATCAATCTAACTCATATTATTAGCCATATTATGCTTATATGATTGATAGAACGACAATTACTATACTTATTACACTCACTGTTATCAATCTAACTCATATTATTAACCATATTATGCAGATATGATCGATAGGACTACAACTACTATACTCATTGCTCTTATTATTATCAATCTAACTCATATTATTAGCCATATTATGCTTATATGATCGATAGAACGACAATTACTATACTTATTACACTCACTGTTATCAATCTAACTCATATTATTAATCATATTATGCAGATATGATCGATAGAACTACAATTACTATTCTTTTTACCCTTATTATTATCAATCTAGCTCATATTATTAGCCATACTATGCTTATATGATCGATAGAACGACAATTACTATACTTGTTAGTCTTATTATTATCAATCTAACTCATATTATTAGCCATATTATGCTTATATGATCGATAGAACGGCAATTACTATACTCACTACTGTTATTGCTGCCAATCTAACTCATATTATTAGCCATATTATGCTTATGTGAACGATAGAACGACAATTACTATACTTATTACTCTTATTATTATCAATCTAACTCATATTATTAGCCATACTATGCTTATATGATCGATAGAACGACAATTACTATACTCATTAGTCTTATTATTATCAATCTAACTCATATTATTAGCCATATTATGCTTATATGATCGATAGAACGACAATTACTATACTCACTACTGTTATTGCTACCAATCTAGCTCATATTATTAGCCATATTATGCTTATATGATCGATAGAACGACAATTACTATACTCATTATTCTTATTGTTATCAATCTAACTCATATTATTAGCCATATTATGCTTATATGATCGATAGAACGACAATTACTATACTCACTACTGTTATTACTATCAATCTAACTCGTATTATTAGCCATATTATGCTTATGTGATCGATAGAACGACAATTAATATACTTATTACTCTTATTATTATCAATCTAACTCATACTATTAGCCATACTATGCTTATATGATCGATAGAACGACAATTACTATACTCATTACTCTTATTATTATCAATCTAACTCATATGATTAGCCATATTATGCTTGTATGATCGGTAGAACGATAATTACTATACTTATTACTCTTATTATTATCAATCTAACTCGTATTATTAGCCATATTATGCTTATATGATCGATAGAACGACAATTACTATACTCGCTACTGTTATTGCTATCAATCTAACTCATATTATTAGCCATATTATGCTTATGTGAACGATAGAACGACAATTACTATACTTATTACTCTTATTATTATCAATCGAACTCATATTATTGGCCATACTATGCTTATGTGATCGATAGAACGACAATTACTATACTTATTACTCTTATTATTATCAATCTAACTCATATTATTAGCCATACTATGCTTATATGATCGATAGAACGACAATTACTATACTTATTAGTCTTATTATTATCAATCTAAATCATATTATTAGCCATATTATGCTTATATGATCGATAGAACGACAATTACTATACACATTACTCTTATTATTATCAATCTAACTCATATGATTAGCCATATAATGCTTGTATGATCGGTAGAACGATAATTACTATACTTATTACACTTATTATTATCAATCTAACTCATATTATTAGCCATATTATGCTTATATGATCGATAGAACGACAATTACTATACTTATTACTCTTATTATTATCAATCTAACTCATATTATTAGCCACACTATGCTTATATGATCGATAGAACGACAATTACTATACTTATTAGTCTTATTATTATCAATCTAACTCATATTATTAGCCATATTATGCTTATATGATCGATAGAACGACAATTACTATACTCACTTCTGTTATTACTATCAATCTAACTCGTATTATTAGCCATATTATGCTTATGTGATCGATAGAACGACAATTACTATACTTATTACTCTTATTATTACCTATCTAACACATATTATTAGCCATATTATGCTTATATGATTGATAGAACGACAATTACTATACTTATTACACTCACTGTTATCAATCTAACTCATATTATTAACCATATTATGCAGATATGATCGATAGAACTACAACTACTATACTCATTACTCTTATTATTATCAATCTAACTCATATTATTAGCCATATTATGCTTATATGATCGATAGAACGACAATTACTATACTCATTACTCTTATTATTATCAATCTAACTCATATTATTAGCCATATTATGCTTATATGATCGATAGAACGACAATTACTATACTCACTACTGTTATTACTATCAATCTAACTCATATTATTAGCCATATTATGCTTATGTGAACGATAGAACGACAATTACTATACTTATTACTCTTATTATTATCAATCTAACTCATGTTATTAGCCATACTATGCTTACATGATCGATAGAACGACAATTACTATACTCATTACTCTTATTATCATCAATCTAAGTCATATGATTAGCCATATTATGCTTGTACGATCGGTAGAACGATAATTACTATACTTATTACTCTTATTATTATCAATCAAACTCATATTATTAGCCATATTATGCTTGTATGATCGGTAGAACGATAATTACTATACTTATTACTCTTATTATTATCAATCTAGCTCATATTATTAGCCATATTATGCTTATATGATCGATAGAACAACAATTACTATACTCATTACTCTTATTGTTATCAATCTAACTCACATTATTAGCCATATTATGCTTATATGATCGATAGAACGACAATTACTATACTCACTACTGTTATTACTATCAATCTAACTCATATTATTAGCCATACTATGCTTATATGATCGATAGAACGACAATTACTATACTTATTAGCCTTATTATTATCAATCTAACTCATATTATTAGCCATATTATGCTTATATGATCGATAGAACTACAACTACTATACTTATTACTCTTATTATTATCAATCTAACTCATATTATTAGCCATATTATGCTTATATGATCGGTAGAACTACAATAACTATACTTATTTCTCTTATTATTATCAATCTAACTCATATTATTGGCCATACTATGCTTATGTGATCGATAGAACGACAATTACTATACTTATTACTCTTATTATTATCAATCTAACTCATATTATTAGCCATACTATGCTTATATGATCGATAGAACGACAATTACTATACTTATTAGTCTTATTATTATCAATCTAAATCATATTATTAGCCATATTATGCTTATATGATCGATAGAGCGACAATTACTATACACATTACTCTTATTATTATCAATCTAACTCATATGATTAGCCATATAATGCTTGTATGAACGGTAGAACGATAATTACTATACTTATTACTCTTATTATTATCAATCTAACTCATATTATTAGCCATATTATGCTTATATGATCGATAGAACGACAATTACTATACACATTACTCTTATTATTATCAATCTAACTCATATGATTAGCCATATAATGCTTGTATGAACGGTAGAACGATAATTACTATACTTATTACTCTTATTATTATCAATCTAGCTCATATTATTAGCCATATTATGCTTATATGATCGATAGAACTACAACTACTATACTCATTACTCTTATTATTATCAATCTAACTCACATTATTAGCCATATTATGCATATATGATCGATAGAACGACAATTACTATACTTATTACTCTTATTATTACCTATCTAACACATATTATCAGCCATATTATGCTTATATGATCGATAGAACGACAATTACTATACTCATTACTCTTATTGTTATCAATCTAACTCATATTATTAGCCATATTATGCTTATATGATCGATAGAACGACAATTACTATACTCACTACTGTTATTACTATCAATCTAACTCGTATTATTAGCCATATTATGCTTATGTGATCGATAGAACGACAATTACTATACTTATTACTCTTATTATTATCAATCTAACTCATATTATTAGCCATACTATGCTTATATGATCGATAGAACGACAATTACTATACTTATTACACTCACTGTTATCAATCTAACTCATATTATTAACCATATTATGCAGATATGATCGATAGAACTACAACTACTATACTCATTACTCTTATTATTATCAATCTAACTCATATTATTAGCCATATTATGCTTATATGATCGATAGAACGACAATTACTATACTCATTACTCTTATTATTATCAATCTAACTCATATTATTAGCCATATTATGCTTATATGATCGATAGAACGACAATTACTATACTCACTACTGTTATTACTATCAATCTAACTCATATTATTAGCCATATTATGCTTATGTGAACGATAGAACGACAATTACTATACTTATTACTCTTATTATTATCAATCTAACTCATATTATTAGCCATATTATGCAGATATGATCGATAGAACTACAACTACTATACTCATTACTCTTATTATTATCAATCTAACTCATATTATTAGCCATATTATGCTTATATGATTGATAGAACGACAATTACTATACTTATTACACTCACTGTTATCAATCTAACTCATATTATTAACCATATTATGCAGATATGATCGATAGGACTACAACTACTATACTCATTGCTCTTATTATTATCAATCTAACTCATATTATTAGCCATATTATGCTTATATGATCGATAGAACGACAATTACTATACTTATTACACTCACTGTTATCAATCTAACTCATATTATTAATCATATTATGCAGATATGATCGATAGAACTACAATTACTATTCTTTTTACCCTTATTATTATCAATCTAGCTCATATTATTAGCCATACTATGCTTATATGATCGATAGAACGACAATTACTATACTTGTTAGTCTTATTATTATCAATCTAACTCATATTATTAGCCATATTATGCTTATATGATCGATAGAACGGCAATTACTATACTCACTACTGTTATTGCTGCCAATCTAACTCATATTATTAGCCATATTATGCTTATGTGAACGATAGAACGACAATTACTATACTTATTACTCTTATTATTATCAATCTAACTCATATTATTAGCCATACTATGCTTATATGATCGATAGAACGACAATTACTATACTCATTAGTCTTATTATTATCAATCTAACTCATATTATTAGCCATATTATGCTTATATGATCGATAGAACGACAATTACTATACTCACTACTGTTATTGCTACCAATCTAGCTCATATTATTAGCCATATTATGCTTATATGATCGATAGAACGACAATTACTATACTCATTATTCTTATTGTTATCAATCTAACTCATATTATTAGCCATATTATGCTTATATGATCGATAGAACGACAATTACTATACTCACTACTGTTATTACTATCAATCTAACTCGTATTATTAGCCATATTATGCTTATGTGATCGATAGAACGACAATTAATATACTTATTACTCTTATTATTATCAATCTAACTCATACTATTAGCCATACTATGCTTATATGATCGATAGAACGACAATTACTATACTCATTACTCTTATTATTATCAATCTAACTCATATGATTAGCCATATTATGCTTGTATGATCGGTAGAACGATAATTACTATACTTATTACTCTTATTATTATCAATCTAACTCGTATTATTAGCCATATTATGCTTATATGATCGATAGAACGACAATTACTATACTCGCTACTGTTATTGCTATCAATCTAACTCATATTATTAGCCATATTATGCTTATGTGAACGATAGAACGACAATTACTATACTTATTACTCTTATTATTATCAATCGAACTCATATTATTGGCCATACTATGCTTATGTGATCGATAGAACGACAATTACTATACTTATTACTCTTATTATTATCAATCTAACTCATATTATTAGCCATACTATGCTTATATGATCGATAGAACGACAATTACTATACTTATTAGTCTTATTATTATCAATCTAAATCATATTATTAGCCATATTATGCTTATATGATCGATAGAACGACAATTACTATACACATTACTCTTATTATTATCAATCTAACTCATATGATTAGCCATATAATGCTTGTATGATCGGTAGAACGATAATTACTATACTTATTACACTTATTATTATCAATCTAACTCATATTATTAGCCATATTATGCTTATATGATCGATAGAACGACAATTACTATACTTATTACTCTTATTATTATCAATCTAACTCATATTATTAGCCACACTATGCTTATATGATCGATAGAACGACAATTACTATACTTATTAGTCTTATTATTATCAATCTAACTCATATTATTAGCCATATTATGCTTATATGATCGATAGAACGACAATTACTATACTCACTTCTGTTATTACTATCAATCTAACTCGTATTATTAGCCATATTATGCTTATGTGATCGATAGAACGACAATTACTATACTTATTACTCTTATTATTACCTATCTAACACATATTATTAGCCATATTATGCTTATATGATTGATAGAACGACAATTACTATACTTATTACACTCACTGTTATCAATCTAACTCATATTATTAACCATATTATGCAGATATGATCGATAGAACTACAACTACTATACTCATTACTCTTATTATTATCAATCTAACTCATATTATTAGCCATATTATGCTTATATGATCGATAGAACGACAATTACTATACTCATTACTCTTATTATTATCAATCTAACTCATATTATTAGCCATATTATGCTTATATGATCGATAGAACGACAATTACTATACTCACTACTGTTATTACTATCAATCTAACTCATATTATTAGCCATATTATGCTTATGTGAACGATAGAACGACAATTACTATACTTATTACTCTTATTATTATCAATCTAACTCATGTTATTAGCCATACTATGCTTACATGATCGATAGAACGACAATTACTATACTCATTACTCTTATTATCATCAATCTAAGTCATATGATTAGCCATATTATGCTTGTACGATCGGTAGAACGATAATTACTATACTTATTACTCTTATTATTATCAATCAAACTCATATTATTAGCCATATTATGCTTGTATGATCGGTAGAACGATAATTACTATACTTATTACTCTTATTATTATCAATCTAGCTCATATTATTAGCCATATTATGCTTATATGATCGATAGAACAACAATTACTATACTCATTACTCTTATTGTTATCAATCTAACTCACATTATTAGCCATATTATGCTTATATGATCGATAGAACGACAATTACTATACTCACTACTGTTATTACTATCAATCTAACTCATATTATTAGCCATACTATGCTTATATGATCGATAGAACGACAATTACTATACTTATTAGCCTTATTATTATCAATCTAACTCATATTATTAGCCATATTATGCTTATATGATCGATAGAACTACAACTACTATACTTATTACTCTTATTATTATCAATCTAACTCATATTATTAACCATATTATGCAGGTATGATCGATAGAACTACAACTACTATACTCATTACTCTTATTATTATCAATCTAACTCACATTATTAGCCATATTATGCATATACGATCGATAGAATGGCAATTACTATACTTATTACTCTTATTATTATCTATCTAACACATATTATTAGCCATATTATGCTTATATGATTGATAGAACGACAATTACTATACTTATTACACTCACTGTTATCAATCTAACTCATATTATTAACCATATTATGCAGATATGATCGATAGGACTACAACTACTATACTCATTGCTCTTATTATTATCAATCTAACTCATATTATTAGCCATATTATGCTTGTATGATCGGTAGAACGATAATTACTATACTTATTACTCTTATTATTATCAATCTAACTCATATTATTAGCCATATTATGCTTATAGGATCGGTAGAACTACAATTACTATACTTATTTCTCTTATTATTATCAATCTAACTCATATTATTAGCCATATTATGCAGATATGATCGATAGAACTACAACTACTATACTCATTACTCTTATTATTATCAATCTAACTCATATTATTGGCCATATTATGCTTATATGATTGATAGAACGACAATTACTATACTTATTACACTCACTGTTATCAATCTAACTCATATTATTAGCCATATTATGCTTATATGATCGATAGAACGACATGTACTATACTCATTACTCTTATTGTTATCAATCTAACTCATATGATTAGCCATATTATGCTTGTATGATCGGTAGAACGATAATTACTATACTTATTACTCTTATTATTATCAATCTAACTCGTATTATTAGCCATATTATGCTTATATGATCGATAGAACGACAATTACTATACTCGTTACTCTTATTGTTATCAATCTAACTCATATGATTAGCCTTATTATGCTTATATGATCGATAGAACGACAATTACTATACTCATTATTCTTATTGTTATCAATCTAACTCATATTATTAGCCATATTATGCTTATATGATCGATAGAACGACAATTACTATACTCACTACTGTTATTACTATCAATCTAACTCGTATTATTAGCCATATTATGCTTATGTGATCGATAGAACGACAATTACTATACTTATTACTCTTATTATTATCAATCTAACTCATATTATTAGCCATACTATGCTTATATGATCGATAGAACGACAATTACTATACTTATTAGTCTTATTATTATCAATCTAACTCATATTATTAGCCATATTATGCTTATATGATCGATAGAACGACAATTACTATACTCACTACTGTTATTGCTATCAATCTAACTCATATTATTAGCCATATTATGCTTATGTGAACGATAGAACGACAATTACTATACTTATTACTCTTATTATTATCAATCTAACTCATATTATTAGCCATACTATGCTTATGTGATCGATAGAACGACAATTACTATACTTATTACTCTTATTATTATCAATCTAACTCATATTATTAGCCATACTATGCTTATATGATCGATAGAACGACAATTACTATACTTATTAGTCTTATTATTATCAATCTAACTCATATTATTAGCCATATTATGCTTATATGATCGATAGAGCGACAATTACTATACACATTACTCTTATTATTATCAATCTAACTCATATGATTAGCCATATAATGCTTGTATGAACGGTAGAACGATAATTACTATACTTATTACTCTTATTATTATCAATCTAACTCATATTATTAGCCATATTATGCTTATATGATCGATAGAACGACAATTACTATACACATTACTCTTATTATTATCAATCTAACTCATATGATTAGCCATATAATGCTTGTATGAACGGTAGAACGATAATTACTATACTTATTACTCTTATTATTATCAATCTAGCTCATATTATTAGCCATATTATGCTTATATGATCGATAGAACTACAACTACTATACTCATTACTCTTATTATTATCAATCTAACTCACATTATTAGCCATATTATGCATATATGATCGATAGAACGACAATTACTATACTTATTACTCTTATTATTACCTATCTAACACATATTATTAGCCATATTATGCTTATATGATTGATAGAACGACAATTACTATACTTATTACACTCACTGTTATCAATCTAACTCATATTATTAACCATATTATGCAGATATGATCGATAGAACTACAACTACTATACTCATTACTCTTATTATTATCAATCTAACTCATATTATTAGCCATATTATGCTTATATGATCGATAGAACGACAATTACTATACTCATTACTCTTATTATTATCAATCTAACTCATATTATTAGCCATATTATGCTTATATGATCGATAGAACGACAATTACTATACTCACTACTGTTATTACTATCAATCTAACTCATATTATTAGCCATATTATGCTTATGTGAACGATAGAACGACAATTACTATACTTATTACTCTTATTATTATCAATCTAACTCATGTTATTAGCCATACTATGCTTACATGATCGATAGAACGACAATAACTATACTCATTACTCTTATTATTATCAATCTAACTCATATTATTAGCAATATTATGCTTATATGATCGATAGAACGACAATTACTATACTTATTACTCTTATTATTATCAATCTGACTCATATTATTAGCCGTATTATGCTTATATGATCGATAGAACGACAATTACTATACTCATTACTCTTATTATTATCAATCTAACTCATATTATTAGCCATATTATGCTTATATGATCGATAGAACGACAATTACTATACTTATTAGTCTTATTATTATCAATCTAACTCATATTATTAGCCATATTATGCTTATATGATCGATAGAACGACAATTACTATACTCATTACTCTTATTATCATCAATCTAAGTCATATGATTAGCCATATTATGCTTGTACGATCGGTAGAACGATAATTACTATACTTATTACTCTTATTATTATCAATCAAACTCATATTATTAGCCATATTATGCTTGTATGATCGGTAGAACGATAATTACTATACTTATTACTCTTATTATTATCAATCTAGCTCATATTATTAGCCATATTATGCTTATATGATCGATAGAACGACAATTACTATACTCATTACTCTTATTGTTATCAATCTAACTCACATTATTAGCCATATTATGCTTATATGATCGATAGAACGACAATTACTATACTCACTACTGTTATTACTATCAATCTAACTCATATTATTAGCCATACTATGCTTATATGATCGATAGAACGACAATTACTATACTTATTAGCCTTATTATTATCAATCTAACTCATATTATTAGCCATATTATGCTTATATGATCGATAGAACTACAACTACTATACTTATTACTCTTATTATTATCAATCTAACTCATATTATTAGCCATATTATGCTTATATGATCGGTAGAACTACAATAACTATACTTATTTCTCTTATTATTATCAATCTAACTCATATTATTAACCATATTATGCAGGTATGATCGATAGAACTACAACTACTATACTCATTACTCTTATTATTATCAATCTAACTCACATTATTAGCCATATTATGCATATATGATCGATAGAACGGCAATTACTATACTTATTACTCTTATTATTATCTATCTAACACATATTATTAGCCATATTATGCTTATATGATTGATAGAACGACAATTACTATACTTATTACACTCACTGTTATCAATCTAACTCATATTATTAACCATATTATGCAGATATGATCGATAGGACTACAACTACTATACTCATTGCTCTTATTATTATCAATCTAACTCATATTATTAGCCATATTATGCTTGTATGATCGGTAGAACGATAATTACTATACTTATTACTCTTATTATTATCAATCTAACTCGTATTATTAGCCATATTATGCTTATGTGATCGATAGAACGACAATTACTATACTTATTACTCTTATTATTATCAATCTAACTCATACTATTAGCCATACTATGCTTATATGATCGATAGAACGACAATTACTATACTCATTACTCTTATTATTATCAATCTAACTCATATGATTAGCCATATTATGCTTGTATGATCGGTAGAACGATAATTACTATACTTATTACTCTTATTATTATCAATCTAACTCGTATTATTAGCCATATTATGCTTATATGATCGATAGAACGACAATTACTATACTCGTTACTCTTATTTTTATCAATCTAACTCATATTATTAGCCATATTATGCTTATATGATCGATAGAACGACAATTACTATACTCACTACTGTTATTACTATCAATCTAACTCGTATTATTAGCCATATTATGCTTATGTGATCGATAGAACGACAATTACTATACTTATTACTCTTATTATTATCAATCTAACTCATATTATTAGCCATACTATGCTTATATGATCGATAGAACGACAATTACTATACTCATTACTCTTATTATTATCAATCTAACTCATATGATTAGCCATATTATGCTTGTATGATCGGTAGAACGATAATTACTATACTTATTACTCTTATTATTATCAATCTAACTCGTATTATTAGCCATATTATGCTTATATGATCGATAGAACGACAATTACTATACTCGTTACTCTTATTTTTATCAATCTAACTCATATTATTAGCCATATTATGCTTATATGATCGATAGAACGACAATTACTATACTCACTACTGTTATTACTATCAATCTAACTCGTATTATTAGCCATATTATGCTTATGTGATCGATAGAACGACAATTACTATACTTATTACTCTTATTATTATCAATCTAACTCATATTATTAGCCATACTATGCTTATATGATCGATAGAACGACATTTACTATACTTATTACTCTTATCATTATCAATCTAACTCATATTATTAGCCATACTATGCTTATATGATCGATAGAACGACAATTACTATACTTATTAGTCTTATTATTATCAATCTAACTCATATTATTAGCCATATTATGCTTATATGATCGATAGAACGACAATTACTATACTCACTACTGTTATTACTATCAATCTAACTCGTATTATTAGCCATATTATGCTTGTATGATCGGTAGAACGATAATTACTATACTTATTACTCTTATTATTACCTATCTAACACATATTATTAGCCATATTATGCTTATATGATTGATAGAACGACAATTACTATACTTATTACACTCACTGTTATCAATCTAACTCATATTATTAACCATATTATGCAGATATGATCGATAGAACTACAACTACTATACTCATTACTCTTATTATTATCAATCTAACTCATATTATTAGCCATATTATGCTTATATGATCGATAGAACGACAATTACTATACTCATTACTCTTATTATTATCAATCTAACTCATATTATTAGCCATATTATGCTTATATGATCGATAGAACGACAATTACTATTCTTTTTACTCGTATTATTATCAATCTAACTCATATTATTAGCCATATTATGCTTATATGATCTATAGAACGACATGTACTATACTCATTACTCTTATTGTTATCAATCTAACTCATATGATTAGCCATATTATGCTTGTATGATCAGTAGAACGATAATTACTATACTTATTACTCTTATTATTATCAATCTAACTCATATTATTAGCCATACTATGCTTATATGATCGATAGAACGACAATTACTATACTTATTACTCTTATTATTATCAATCTAACTCGTATTATTAGCCATATTATGCTTATATGATCGATAGAACGACAATTACTATACTCGTTACTCTTATTGTTATCAATCTAACTCATATGATTAGCCTTATTATGCTTGTATGATCGGTAGAACGATAATTACTATACTTATTACTCTTATTATTATCAATCTAACTCGTATTATTAGCCATATTATGCTTATATGATCGATAGAACGACAATTACTATACTCATTACTCTTATTGTTATCAATCTAACTCATATTATTAGCCATATTATGCTTATATGATCGATAGAACGACAATTACTATACTCACTACTGTTATTACTATCAATCTAACTCGTATTATTAGCCATATTATGCTTGTATGATAGGTAGAACGATAATTACTATATTTATTACTCTTATTATTATCAATCTAACTCACATTATTAGCCTTATTATGCATATATGATCGATAGAACGACAATTACTATACTTATTACTCTTATTATTATCAATCTAACTCATATTATTAGCCGTATTATGCTTATATGACCGACAGAACGACAATTACTA